>NC_086454.1:127131363-127245241 GCF_028390025.1 Pseudophryne corroboree | reverse complement strand
ATGTTGCAAGTTTGTAAACAGAAAATAGGTCCATGGTAAGCAAACAATGCTATGCCAGCAGATGTAACTGATCTTGAGAACAGTCCAGTGCATTCACCTGCTCGTGTGCCGATATATCACTCCATACGCTGCAGTCTTCACCAACTCATTTTGAACAATGTCCACTGGCGTTTCTATAATGGGTGCAGTGTGTGCGGTGCACACGGGCGCCTGAGTCCGGAGGGGGCCCCCCCCTGCACACGCTACACCTATTTTTTAAATACTCACCTCTCCGGAGTCCCGCTGCGACGTCCACGGCGGTATTAAAACTCTGAAAATGGCCCAGCGCCCATTTTCACGGAGTTCTGCGCATGCGCAGTAGAGAATTCTCAGGAAAAATGGCCGCCACACCATTTTCCAGGAGATCTGCGCATGCGCAGTAGAGTCTGAGCACTCTAGTGCTCAGACTCTCAGCGACGCCGGCAGAGAGGAGGGGGCCCGAACGGAGGAGGCTGCACCAGGGCCGCCTTCGCTCTTAAAGCGCCCCTGACAATGTCGTTATATAGGGGTGGAAAAAAGACTTTCAAGTTGCTATTAAAATATACATCAGGCCCATGAGATCGAAACACTTCACTCTCAGCAAAGACTCACTGTGTGGAGTTTCTATGTTCTCTCCATGTTTGCACAGGCTTCCTCCGGGTACTTTGGTCATCTCCTAAAAACTCCAAAACCAATCTGGCAGGTTAACTGGCTTCTGACAAAAATGGACCTTAGTGTGTCTCTCTGTGTGGGTAGGTTATTTAGACTGTTACTTCCAGTGGGCAAGAGACTGAGGTGAATTATTTCCTATATCTACATTGAGCTCTATTGAATATGTTGTGCCCTACAAATAAATCAATGGTGAGCAGTATGTCTTAGAACTGCATCATAGTAACATAGTAGAGGAGGTTGAAAAAAGACAAAATGTCTATCGAGTTCAACCTTTATTATAATTCTTACACTACTCAGTATATAACTTGTTAACTATAATGACCCAGATTAAGTTATGTTTATAGGTCTAAATAACAGATATAATTCATACTACTACCACTCTCTCCCTTTAAATGCTATATCCTTGGATATTTCGTTCAGCTAGGAATTTATCTAATCCATTTTGAAACATATTAAACCGAGTCCGCCATTACTACTTTCTCTGGCAGAGAATTCCAAAATTTTACTGCCCTTACTGTGAAGAACCATTTTCTACGTTCGGTTTGAATCATCGGTTTGAAAATCAAATATAAGGGCCTTGCTAATTCTGAGCCAAGTTCCATAAAAACCATTGGATGCAGTCCATCCGGACCAGGATATTTGTTTATCTTAATTTGACCTAGTCTCTCCTGGACTATTTCTTCATTTAACCAAGTACTTAGCAACGGAAAGTTATCATTGCTTAAGTTATGCACTACTCCCACCAACAGGTCCTCTCTAGTGAACACTGAAGAAAAAAAATGTGTTCAATAAATATGCTTTGTCTTCAATAGTCAAGACACCCGACTTACCCTCTAATGGTCCTATATTCTCCTTCTTTAACATCTTACCGTTTATAGATTTAAAAAAAAAAAAAAAACTTTAGGGTTGGTTTTACTCTACTTGGCGATTTTCTATTTTAACTGCTCAGTGTGGATGAAGTAATTAAAAAACCGATTACTGGCTCAACATATGATAAATATTATATTGTTTGGACATTAGAATGAAACACGCTGACACACATTTTTAATCTTTATTCACATCTATCAACTTTCATTGCACTTCTGTATGTTTTGTCTATGTCAATAATTTTTAACCTCTATGTTTCGCCTCAACTTGTAGTTTAAATAAAGATATCATATATTACTTTTACTATAATGATAATAAAGGTTAAGTTTTAATGAGAAGTGATAATTGGATCACCCCTCTCTATGTGCACCGATAGTACAGCCTTTTTTTCTCTTCTTGTTAACATTTACCATAGCTGTAGTTGGTAGCACCCCCACAAAGAATGGTAATTACCAACAATTTATAGGGGTTTCTTGTGGAACTTTTGTTCCGAGCTCTTAATTTGATTAATTGTGCGTGTGCAGATACACCTCCTTTCTTAGATCCTTGCTGAAGCAGGCTTGCGGGTTTTAAGCATTGTCTGGACAAATGCACTTGAGAAGCCCCATGACTTTAAAAAGGGAAGTCTCAAGAGCCACACCATCAAAGCCAGCCAAACCAGGTCCTGGTGTAGACATGGACCCTGCGTTAACAGATCTTGCCGTAGAGGAAGTCTGAGAGGAGTGTCGATTGAGAGTCCCTGCAGGTCTGCGAACTAAGGACACCTTGGCCAGTCTGGATCTAGGAAGAGCCTTGTTCCTCCTTCCTGCTTGAACTTGTGAAGCACTCTAGGAAGGAGTGGAATTGGAGGGAAGATGTATGCCAGACTGAAGTTCCATCGCACCGGCAGAATGTGTCCACAAAGGTGGCTGCGGGATCCCTGGTCCTGGACCCGTATACTGGAAGTTTGTGGTTGTGGCGAGATGCCATGAGATCCACCTCTGGTAGGCTCCACTTGTCCTCTAGGATCCTGAAAAACTTCTGGATGTAGAGGCCACTCTCCTGAGTGGATGTCCTGTCTGCTTAGGAACTCTGCATCCCAGTTGAGGACTCTTGGGATGAACACTGCCAATATTGCCAGAAGAGGACGTTCTACTGAAGTGAAGATATGAGTCACCTCTCTCATGGCAGCTAGACTTTGCGTGCCTCCCTGATGGTTGAGGTAGTCACGTTGTTGGATTGGACCTGAACTTGTCAGCCTTGAAGGTCCTGCGCTTTGAACACTGCACTGAGTTCCAGTATGTTGATGGGCAGGCGACTCTCAGTGACTGTCCAACACCCCTGAAAGTACTGTTGACTGGTCGCTGCTCCCCACCCACAGAGGCAATCATCCGTGGTGAGCAGTACCCAGTCTGAGAACCAAAAGGGATGGCCCTTGTCAAAGTTGGACATCTGTAGTCACCACAAGAGGGAGAGCCGAACCTAGAGTGTTAACACCATTGTCTATAATCTATGAGATGATGCGGTTAATTCAATCATGACAGAATCAGGTGTTGCAGACCATGTCGAAGGTGGAGACCATGGACCGCAGGACCTGCATGGCTGAGTGGATGGACAACCGCCGGTATCAAAGAGAACTGCGCAAATGAGTGTGAAGTGTCGTTATCTTGTCTGCTGGCAGAAAATCCTGAGCCTGAGAATCCATGATGACTCCCAGATGTAAAATCCTCTGGGACAAAGCAGGGTGGACATCTTCCAATTGATGATCCACCCATGTGTGATAGTCAGACAGAGATATTGCTGCAACACCTGCAGAGACTGAGACGAGATCAGTAGGTCATCTAGGTATGGGGAAAATTTCGGACCCCTGATACCGGAGATGTGCAGCAATGACTGCCATAATCTTGGTAAACACCTGAGGGGCTGTAGACAGTCCGAAGGACAGCACCCGGAACTGATCATGCTGGTGAAGGATAGCAAACCTGATGTATTGCTGATGGTTGGCATTGATGGGTACATGCAGGTATGCATACTGAATATCCAGGGAAGCCATAAAGTCCCCAGGTTCCAATGCCAGGACAATGGAACAGAGTGTTTCCATACGAAACTTGGGCACTCGAATAAACTTGTTGAGAACCCTGAGGTAGGTATGGATTGAAAAGAGCCACTTGGTTTGCGGACCAGGAATAGCGGGGACACTGGCATTATAACTCCTGATTGTAGAAGGGCATGAATGACCTGTTGCAGAGCCACAGCCCTGATGGGATCTGTTGGAAGGCCCGTACAGAAGAACTGTTGAAGAGGATGTCTCTGAAAAGAGAGCATATCCATGGAAGACCACTTCTTGTACCCAGGCATCTGAGGTATTCTGATGCTTGGTATCTGAAAACTGAAGTTGACCTCCCACCCTGGGATCCCCCAGAGTGAAACCCGTCCCATCAGGCAAAGGACTTATCCTCTGTCCGGCCTCCCTTTGCAGTGTGCTGTCTCGTAGCCCATGGCTGTTTGGAGAGAGGCTTGGCCTTAAGAGAGCTGATATCTTTACAAAAGGACAGACCCCTAGCCTTCCCCTGAGGGTGAAAGGTTGATGTCCTGGGCCTTGGGGCAGCTCCTGAAGGTAGAATAGCAGTTTTTGAAGCCGCAACAGTGGTGGCTATCTTGTCCAACTCAATGCCAAAAAGAATAGATCCTGTAAAAGGAAGAGATTCAAGTGCCTTTTTAGACTCAGAATCCACCCTCCAGGAGACGAACCAGAGCCCCCGGCAAGCTGCAACTGAGGATGCAGACACTTTAGAAGCCTGAACACCAGTATCCAGAGCTGCTTCACCCAGGTAAGAGGCTGCTTCCTTAATATGCGAGATGTGCGCCAGCGGTTCTCTGGAGGCATCTGAAGGGAGGGTATCCTCTCAAGAGCACCTGCCCAGGCCTCAATAGCAAAGGCTACCCAAACCATCACTGGGCGTGTAATGGCACCTGCATGCAAAAAAAATAAGATTTTACTCACCAGTAAATCTATTTCTCGTAGTCCGTAGTGGATGCTGGGGACTCCGTAAGGACCATGGGGAATAGACGGGCTCCGCAGTAGACTGGGCACTCTAAAGAAAGATTTAGTACTATCTGGTGTGCACTGGCTCCTCCCTCTATGCCCCTCCTCCAGACCTCAGTTAAGGAAACTGTGCCCGGAAGAGCAGACATTATAAGGAAAGGATTTTGGAATCCCGGGTAAGACTCATACCAGCCACACCGTATAACTTGTAATACACTTATCCAATCAACAGTATGAACAACAACAGGGCATCAACAATGGATGCCAACATAACATAACCCATTATTAAGCAATAACTATATACACATATTGCAGAAAGTCCGCACTAGGGACGGGCGCCCAGCATCCACTACAGACTATGAGAAATAGATTTACCGGTGAGTAAAATCTTATTTTCTCTAACGTCCTAATGGATGCTGGGGACTCCGTAAGGACCATGGGGATTATACCAAAGCTCCCAAACGGGCGGGAGAGTGCGGATGACTCTGCAGCACCGAATGTGCAAACTCAAGGTCCTCCTCAGCCAGGGTATCAAACTTGTAGAATTTTGCAAATGTGTTTGAACCCGACCAAGTAGCAGCTCGGCAAAGCTGTAATGCCGAGACCCCTCGGGCAGCCGCCCAAGAAGAGCCCACCTTCCCTGTGGAATGGGCTTTTACTGATTTTGGCAGCGGCAATCCCGCCGCAGAATGAGCCTGCTGAATCGTGTTACAGATCCAGCGAGCAATAGTTTGCTTTGAAGCAGGAGCACCCAGCTTGTTGGGTGCATACAGGATAAACAGTGACTCAGTTTTCCTGACTCTAGCCGTTCTGGCCACATAAACCTTCAAAGCCCTGACCACATCTAGTAACTCGGAATCCTCCAAGTCACGAGTAGCCACAGGCACCACAATAGGTTGGTTCATATGAAAAGATGACACCACATTTGGCAGAAATTGCGGACGGGTCCGCAATTCCGCCCTGTCCATATGGAAAACCAAAGGGGCTTTTATGTGACAAAGCCGCTAATTCTGACACACGCCTAGCTGAAGCCAAGGCTAATAGCATGACCACCTTCCACGTGAGAAATTTTAACTCCACGGTTTTAAGTGGCTCAAACCAGTGTGACTGCAGGAAACTCAACACCACGTTAAGATCCCAAGGTGCCACTGGAGGCACAAAAGGGGGCTGAATATGCAGCACTCCCTTTACAAACGTCTGAACTTCAGGAAGAGAAGCCAGTTCTTTTTGAAAGAAAATGGATAGGGCCGAAATCTGGACCTTAATGGAACCCAATTTTAGGCCCAAAGTCACTCCCGACTGTAGGAAGTGAAGGAAACGGCCCAGCTGGAATTCCTCCGTAGGGGCATTCCTGGCCTCACACCAAGCAACATATTTTCGCCATATACGGTGATAATGTTTAGCCGTCATGTCCTTCCTAGCCTTTATCAGCGTAGGAATAACCTCATCCGGAATGCCTTTTTCTGCTAGGATCCGGCGTTCAACCGCCATGCCGTCAAACGCAGCCGCGGTAAGTCTTGGAACAGACAGGGCCCCTGTTGCAACAAGTCCTGTCTTAGAGGCAGAGGCCATGGGTCCTCTGTGAGCATTTCTTGCAGCTCTGGATACCAAGTCCTTCTTGGCCAATCAGAACCGGTTGGTCGCGAAGCAGGGTCTCCGCTTGATGTAGGGCGTTGTATACGGCCCTTAGTTCCAGGATGTTGATGTGAAGGCAAGTCTCCTGACTTGACCACAGACCTTGGAAATTTCTTCCCTGTGCCACTGCTCCCCACCCTCTGAGGCTTGCATCCGTGGTCACCAGGACCCAGTCCTGAATGTAGAATCTGCGGCCCTCGAGAAGGTGAGCACTCTGCAGCCACCACAGGAGAGACACCCTGGCCCTGGGGGATAGGGTGATTAGCCGATGCATCTGTAGATGTGATCCGGACCACTTGTCCAACAGATCCCATTGAAAGGTCCTCGCATGGAACCTGCCGAAGGGAATGGCCTCGTATGATGCCACCATCTTTCCCAGGACTCGCGTGCAGTGATGCACCGACACCTGTTTTGGTTTTAATAGGTCTCTGACCAGTGTCATGAGCTCCTGAGCCTTCTCCATCGGGAGATAAACCCTCTTCTGGTCTGTGTCCAGAATCATGCCCAGGAAGGGCAGACGAGTCGTAGGAATCAACTGCGACTTTGGAATATTTAGAATCCAGCCGTGCTGTTGTAACACTTCCAGAGAGCGTGCTACGCTGATCAGCAACTGCTCTCTGGACCTCGCCTTTATGAGGAGATCGTCCAAGTATGGGATAATTGTGACCCCTTGCTTTCGCAGGAGCACCATCATTTCCGCCATTACCTTGGTAAATATTCTCGGTGCCGTGGAGAGACCAAACGGCAACGTCTGGAATTGGTAATGACAATCCTGTACCACAAATCTGAGGTACGCCTGATGAGGTGGATAAATGGGGACATGAAGGTAAGCATCCTTTATGTCCAGAGACACCATAAAATCCCCCCCTTCCAGGCTTGCGATGACCGCTCTGAGCGATTCCATCTTGAACTTGAACCTTTTCAGGTATATGTTCAGGGATTTTAAATTCAATATGGGTCTGACCGAACCGTCCGGTTTCGGTACCACAAACATGGTCGAATAGTAACCCCTTCCCTGTTGAAGGAGGGGAACCTTTACCACCACCTGCTGAAGATACAATTTGTGAATTGCAGCTAACACTATTTCCCTCTCTAAGGGGGAAGCTGGCAGGGCCGATTTGAGGTAACTGTGAGGGGGCATCTCTTCGAATTCCAGCTTGTATCCCTGAGACACAATCTCTATAGCCCAGGGATCCACCTGGGAGTGAACCCACTTGTGGCTGAAATTTCGAAGACGCGCCCCCACCGGGCCTAGCTCCGCCTGTGGAGCCCCAGCATCATGTGGTGGATTTAGTGGAAGCCGGGGAGGACTTCTGTCCCTGGGAACTAGCTGTATTGTGCAGTTTCTTTCCTCTACCCCTGCCTCTGGCAAGAAAGGACGCACCTCGGACTTTCTTGCCTTTTTGTGATCGAAAGGACTGCATTTGGTAATACGGTGCTTTCTTAGGTTGTGAGGGAACATATGGCACAAAATTTGACTTTCCAGCCGTAGCTGTGGAGACTAGGTCCGAGAGACTGTTCCCAAACAATTCCTCACCCTTGTAAGGTAAAACCTCCATGTGCCTTTTTGAGTCGGCATCGCCCGTCCATTGCAGAGTCCACAGGACCCTTCTGGCAGAAATCGACATTGCATTTATTCTAGAGCCCAGTAGGCTAATGTCTCTTTGAGCATCTCTCATATATAGGACAGCGTCTTTTATATGCCACAGGGTCAGTACTATAGTATCCTTGTCCAAGGTATCAAGTTCCTCAGATAAGGTATCTGTCCATGCTGCTACAGCACTACACATCCAGGCCGACGCAATCGCCGGCCTTAGTAGGCTACCTGAATGTGTATAAATGGACTTGAGGATACCCTCCTGCTTTCTATCCGCAGCATCTTTTAGGGTGGCCGTATCCTGTGACGGTAGGGCTACCTTCTTCGATAAGCGTGTTAAAGCTTTGTCTACCCTAGGGGAGGATTCCCAGCGTAACCTGTCCGTTGGCGGGAAAGGATACGCCATAAGCATCCGTTTGGAAATCTGCAGTTTTCTATCTGGAGATTCCCAAGCCTTTTCACATAACTCCTTTAACTCATGTGAAGGGGGAAAGGTCACCTCTTGCCTTTTTTCCCCATACATATAAACCCTCGTCAGGGACTGGGGTTTCCTCTGTGATGTGCAACACATCTTTCATTGCTATAATCATGTAACGGATGGCTTTAGCCATTTTAGGCTGTAACTTTGCATCATCGCCATCGACACTGGTGTCAGAATCCGTGTCGACATATGTGTCAACAATTTGGGATAGTGGGCACTTCTGAGACCCTGACGGCCTCTGCGACATAGGATCAGGCATGGGCTGAGACCCCAGCTGTCCCAAGGCTTCAGCTTTATCCAACCTTTTATGCAAGGAAGTAACATTATCATTTAAAACCTTCCACATATCCATCCAATCGGGTGTCGGCGGCGACCCCACATTCATTTGTTCCCGCTCTGTTTCCACATAGCCTTCCTCGTCAAACATGCCGACACAAGCGTACCGACACACCACACACACAGGGGATGCTCTATTTGAAGACAGTTCCCCCACAAGGCCTTTTGGAGAGACAGAGAGAGAGTATGCCAGCACACACCCCAGCGCTATATGTCCAAGGAGTCACACAGTAACTTAGTGTTAGCCCAGTAGCTGCTGTATATACTGTTTTTGCGCCAAATTTATGTGCCCCCCTCTCTTTTTACCCTCTTCTACCGTGATTCTGCAGGGGAGAGCCTGGGGAGCTTCCTCTCAGCGGAGCTGTGGAGAGAAAATGGTGCTGGTGAGTGCTGAGAAAGAAGCCCCGCCCCCTCAGCGGCGGGCTTCTGTCCCGCGTTTCTGTGTAAAAATATGGCGGGGGCCCATGCATATATACAGTGCCCAACTGTATATATGCCCACTTTTGCCAAGAGGTCTCTAATTGCTGCCCAGGGCGCCCCCCCCCCCCCCCCCTGCGCCCTGCACCCTACAGTGACCGGAGTATGTGGGAGCAATGGCGCACAGCTACAGTGCTGTGCGCTACCTCATATGAAGATTGGAGTCTTCTGCCGCCGATTTCGAAGTCTTCTTGCTTCTGTCACCGGCTTCTGTCTTCCGGCTCTGCGAGGGGGACGGCGGCGCGGCTCTGGGATCGGACGACCAAGGGTGCGATCCTGTGTACGATCCCTCTGGAGCTAATGGTGTCCAGTAGCCTAAGAAGCAGGACCCATCTTCAGTGAGTAGGGCTGCTTCTCTCCCCTCAGTCCCACGTAGCAGAGAGTCTGTTGCCAGCAGATCTCTCTGAAAATAAAAAAACCTAACAAAATACTTTCTTTTTAGCAAGCTCAGGAGAGCTCACTAAGTAGCACCCAGCTCGTACGGGCACAGATTCAAACTGAGGTCTGGAGGAGGGACAGAGGGAGGAGCCAGAGCACACCAGTATCCAAATTCTTTCTTAAAGTGCCCTGTCTCATTGCGGAGCCCGTTTATTCCCCATGGTCCTTACGGAGTCCCCAGCATCCACTAGGACGTTAGAGAAATGGGCAGGTACACCAAATGATGAATATTAACCAGTGGCGCTCGTGAAGGGGGCATGTCCTTGAAGTCACACCCCTTGTGTGAGGATGCCCCACTGTGCTGCCAGGCACTTCGTTCCCACTGCTGTCCTGCCTCTTCTGTGGATGCTCGCCTCCTCTTCTAGCTGCTCAGTGACACAATCCGAGGGTGTGACACCATAATAGCAGAGCAGCTCTGTTATTCTTTTGTCACCCCCCATAGATTGCGTCACCCAATGCAGCCTGCACCCCAACCCAACTCCCCCCCCCACCCCCTCAATTAGTGATGCCACTGCTCATCAGTTCTATGCATTACGGCAGTATGGTGGAAACAGTAGCGTATTTCCTCATGTTTCCTTCATATATGCCTGTCTCTCTGGTGGTGTACATAGGGTGTGCACGCATGGTAATGAGATTAGGCATCACAATATGGCATGCTAATGCTGGCAAACTCTCGCAGAATTTCCATTACACTTCGGAATCTGAAGAGGTTTTTTCCTGGCTCCCAGGATAGTAGAAACCCAACAACGCCCCTCCTACTCATCAGTGAAGTGGGTAGGGTGCATAATGAGATGATATGCTGTGAACTACACCATCATAGCAACATAATGGCCAAAACCACAGAGCAACACTCACTTGGACACCCCGCTGGACCTTCCGGAGGCTAGATATAAAAAGTAGGTAAGCATGGGCATGCTACACCAATTCTTGCCTCCTACCTACACTAAAATCATCTGGGGCCTTGGAGCTGTCAAAAGGTCAGACTTCTGCTCAATCTTGAAACATATCAGCACTATATGTAATAAACTAAGTATTGCATATGGCAGGGCACTGCTACTGTATTCTACAAAAATATAACTTGGCACCGTAAAATTCACTTACAGCCTTGCTGGCTTTCAAAACACCGATTACAGTTGTAAAGTTTCTTGCCAATAGCTTTACTTTAAGATACAATGTGCATATGCTCTGCTCTCTGCTGCATGCAGAAAGTTTACCTAGCAAGCTACAAATATCGGACTGTTTTCTCCATCACCCCTTCCTGCTAAATCATAAAACCTTCTGTAAGCAGATTAACATCCACTGTGTTTTCACTTACATACTTCCAGAAATACAAACCCTTAAGTACTTCTACACATGAAGTGAAACGGAATATAACAGTAATGCTTTTATTAAATGAAGATAAATCATTAAAGGCCCATACACATTAGAAGATGTCGCTCTGTGAGCGACATAGTCTAACGTTTCCCCCTCCCGGGCCGGCCGGTTGGCGGCCGCCTGTACGCACTGAGCGATATGACAGCTCATATCGCTCAGTGACGTCACGCCCCCGCCAGCCCTGCATGAAGGTCGTGGACGACAGTCCACATCCTTCATGCATGCCCTACCGACAGCGACGATCGTTGCCGACCCGCGGGGCCGCGCATCGGTCGTCGCTGGTGGCATACACACTTAACGATAAAATGAGCGACGTCACTCAAGGAGGGGGAAAATGAGCGACGTCGCTCATTATATCGTTAAGTGTGTATGGACCTTAAGTACTAAAATGTCAGCTGGCTATTTTATTTTTTCAAAATTAGCATTAATGGTGGTACTACAAGTCCCAGAAGTAGACCAAGCACCAGAATTTTGACAAATGTATTAATCTCCTCACTCAACTTTAGTGCTAGAACTACATTTAAAGACCAAAACAGTATTCATCATGACATTACTTCTACAGTGCATTGCAAAAGTTTTCAAACTCTTGACCTGTTTTCATAATCTTACAGTGAAACATTGCTCTGTGATATTTTTATTTCAAAGGTCTGAAACATGAAATTGTGTTTTTGTGTGACATCATTTTAGGTTAGAAAAATTAATACTACTACTAAATAAGTAAAAATGTATTTCCCTTACAGTAGTCACTATAGTACAGTGATTGATAGCTGAGCATTAATGGGTGATAACTGGAAGTAATCACATCTGCTGAATCACTTGCCGCTCCTACCCCTCCCTGAAATAACTGCATTCTGTATACTAAGCAGCAACATCAGATTGCCACTAATGCAGGTATGGCAAGAATGGAACAGCTTCAGAGAAGCAGACTACGTCTGAGGTGACCCACCTCCTTTAATCTTAACAGCTGCCATTTTCCAGAACACAGAATGAGTATGAATTTATTTGTTACAAACCAATAGTTCTGGTACATCGCAAGGTGCCAAAAATACAGAAAACCCACACTCCTTACAATCCCATTTTAGCACACTGCCCATGTACCATTCTTTGTATTGTAATTAGAAGGGGGGTTTTAAATCTAAAATTAGTCCATTTTAGACAGCCTGTAACATGGCAGTTAAGAGCTGGTTGGATAGTACTTCACATACTTGCCTACCTTGCTGCCTCCTCCTCATGGAGGAGGCAGCATTGTAGGCGCACGGGAGCGTGGCCGGCGGCATGATGGGCCGATCGAGGGGCGTGACGACGAAGAAGTGGGCAGTCAGGGGGGCATGACATCACGATCACGTCATCGTGGCCCCCCCCTCAGCCCGCTATACAGTGCCGATAAACTAGGCACTGTATGGCGGCGTCCGGAGCTACAATGACGCAATTCAGCGCAAATTGCGTCATCAGATCCCCTCAGTCGCCCACTTGTTCTCTGCTGTGGGTGGCCGAGGGGGGGAGTGGAGGGCCTGCCAAGAAAAACGGGAGGCTTGCCCACCCTTCCGGGGAAGGGGGGGCACCCGATTTTCGGGAGCCTTCCGGCCATTCCGGGAGGGTAGGCAAGTATGCTTTAACACCGTGCAATTTATCACTCTCCAAGGCTTGATAAATCTGGGCCCAAATTTTGAAGCGTTGATAGAGACTGGTGCAATGGTGAGCAGTTTGTGGTCTATTTATAAGTCCTCTGAGTGCCGCCTTTTACACATATACTGTATATATTGAAGGAAGGCACCAGGGAAAGTAATGGTGCTATATTGCAGTAGAATAATATATATCTATCTATATCAATCTATCTCAAAGGGGGACTTCCTAGTCCAATAATGTACCAAATTCACAAGTTCAGAAAAGCTAAAGCATGTACAGCAGGCATGTCAAACTCGTGGCCCACCAGCTGTTGTGAAACTACAAGTTCCAGCATGCTTTGCCAGCATACCTTCCACTGACCAGCTGGTAAAGCATGCTGGGACTTGTAGTTTCACAACAGCTGAAAGACTATGAGTTTGACATGCCTGATGTACAGCTTACATGAAATCACAATTCCAGATTCATAGACAGCTCTCCTTTAGACAACTGTTCTTTAAAGACAAACATTGCATATCCCGATTTATACATATAGATATCACCAAAAATAGGGATCACACATATGAGTATAATATAACAAGGCTTATCTCAATACAAATTATGAAGATGTTCTTTAGCTATGCCATATTTTCATCCTGTTTCGACATGACAAGTCCATGGCATCAGACCTCCACCAGGGCATATAGATTTTAAGGGATCTAATGTTGAAGACTATACAAAAATTAAAGCCAAAAGTGAACTCTAATAGACAGTGCAGACAAATAAAAAACAAAAACAAAAAAAACAAACAAAAAAACTTATTTTTATTAATAAGCGGACATAGTTATTCATTGTCAAAGGGAATAAGCAACAAGTCTATTTTAACTGTAAAATAACTGCTAGAGAAACATGTTGTATTTTATCTTAATAACTAGAACTGTGTGTAAACAGTATACAATTATATTAAGAGACTCACCTCTATGGTTGGATCATATTCATCCACAAAGTGGTTTTGTATAAGCTGTATGGTTAAGGCACTTTTCCCAACACCACCTGCACCCACCACCACCAGTTTGTATTCAGTCATTGTCCAGACACCCCTGTAAAAAACATACAAAAGGCACTTTATCATCATGTTAGGATACTGAAATATTTAAAAGACAGAAGTGGTTATAGCATAAAGGGGGATACACACGGAGAGATCAGTGCTTAAATTCTAAGCAATCTGACTAGATTGCTTAGAACTTAAGCACGGATCTCTCCGTGTGTATCCCCTACAGCGATAGCAATGCACGATCCCGCACGTCGCTATCGCTGGTTCTAGATTGGCCTGCACGCAGGCACGATCTAGCAGGTCGCTCATTTCACCACTGGGTTTTTTAATCCATTTAAAATCACTTCTTTACCCTCCCTCACATCCCCCACTAGCTACTATCAGTGCACAAGAACTTGCTTCCTACTTCAAGGATAAGATTGATAAAATACAAGATGAAATGGTATGCTCTTACTCAGACAGTAACCTGCTCAATTCCCTACCTGAACCCTCTGGCACTTTCTTTTCATTTGATCCCACAAGTGAAGATGAAGTATCAACACTCTTCATCCTCCTACTCCACTACCTCTCCTCTTGATCCTATACCCTCACAAGTCAGTAAAACTGTCGCCTGTGCTTATGCCAACCTTAACTAAAATCTGTAATCTCTCTCTACTGGTATCTTTCCTTCTCTGTTTAAACATGCAGGGATTAGTCCCATTCTAAAAAAACACAACTCTGACCCAAACACAATCTCTAACTACCGTCCCATTTCTCAGCTACCATGTCCCTCCAAGCTACTTGAGAGACTTGCATACACTCGCCTTACACACTAACTCCCACAATTTACTGGACCAACTTCAGTCAGGCATTCGTGCCCAACACTCCACAGAGACGTCACTGACCAAAGTAGTGAATGATCTAGTCACTGCTAGATCTAAAAGCCATTACACACTACTTATTCTTCTAGATCTCTCTGCTGCTTTTGACACTGTTGACCACTCTCTACTCATACAAACACTACAATCCCTAGTTCTTCAGGACACAGCCCTTACTTGGTTCTCATCCTACCTATCTAATCGCTCTTTCAGTGTTCACTTCTCTGATTCTACCGCCTCTTCTCTACCTCTATCAGTTGGAGTACCACAAGGCTCAGTCTTGGGTCCTCTGCTGTTCTCAATCCACACCTCATCTCTTGGTAAACTAATCAGCTCCTTTGGATTTCAGTATCATTTGTACGAAGATGATTCTCAAATCTACCTATCCTCCCCAGATTTATCACCATCTGTATTGGCTCGTGTCGCAGGACGCCTGTCTGCCATTTCATCTCGGATGTCATCTTGCCACCTCAAACTCAACAACTCCAAAACAGAATTAATTATTTTCCCACCAGCCAAGAGTAATTACCAACCTGATATCATCATAACTGTTGACAATGCGACGATCCCCCCTACCCCACAAGCTCGTTGCCTATGTGTCACCCTTGACTCTGAACTGTCCTTTGTTCCACACATTGAATCTGTCGCTAAATCATGTTACATGCACCTTAAAAACATATCCAAAATACGCCCTTATCTTACACAAGACATTGCAAAAACTCTAATCCATGCACTCATCATCTCCCACATTGATTATTGTAATCGTCTCCTAACTGGTATTCCCAAACATAGGCTCTCACCACTACAATCCATTTTAAATGCAGCTGCAAGGCTAATCTTCATCGCTAGACGTTCTTCGTCTGCTTATCTGCTCTGTCAGTCCCTCCATTGGTTACCGGTATTCTACCATGTTAAATATAAAATACTTTTACTTACATACAAGGCTATTAACCAAACTGCACCATCATACATCTCCTCACTCATCTCAAAATATCTCCCTACCAGACCTCTCCACTCTGCACAAGATCTGCGTCTCGCATCCACATGTATTACCTGTTCCCACTCAAAATTACAGGACTTTACCCACTCTGTGGAATGCCCTCCCACACACAATAAGACTCTCCTCTAGTCTCCAAACCTTTAAACGTTCCCTGAAAACTCATCTCTTCAGACAAGCCTACCAACTTCCAGACCCACCCACACAAACTTTCAATGCTTCCCTATCCAGTTACATCCTCTGTACAGTCCACATACCCTCACATATTTGGTCATCCAACATTGCTGGGTGATCATATCATACAACCCATTAAGAACCTAGCAATCTGGTGGACCATTATGCAACAGGTAGCATCTATCCTTGTGCATCAATGCCTATTTCCCTATAGATTGTAAGCTTGCGAGCAGGGCCTTCCTACATCTGTGTCTGTCTGTCTTTGCCCAGTTTTGTTCTATAACTGTTCTAATTGTAAAGCGCAACAGAATATGCTGCGCTATATAAGAAACTAATAATATTATTATTATTAATAAAGCATGCCCTTTAGTTGCAGTCACACATGACGGAACTGCAACTGCCTTAATGAAAATGAAAGGGCAATTACACAAATGACCCCATTCCCTCCAACAAGTAGAAAATTATGTAGGAGTTTCAGGGTGTAGTTCCTATATAATACCCATTTACAAATAACACAATTGAGGTAAAAAAGTGATCATATATTTTATTGAACACCATTTTTACAGTACTGTAACAGAACCAAGGAGGGAGGCAGTCTGACAATTGAAATGGACAACAGCATTTTGGTCTGAAGGAAAAAATAAAATAAATAAATAATAATCTTTAGCTCTATTATACAGAGCATTGTCTGGTCTTTGTATGTAATTTTTACAGTAGGTTTGTAATAGATCCACAACCCAGTGCTTATGTAAGAGTCTCAGAAGTCCTATGTTTAACCCCATCGAAAAGGTCATTTCCTCACCAACTCGGAGGTAGAGGAAGCTGAACAGAAGTTTCCTCTGCAGAAGACATACATGGATTATGCAGTAGTGGAACCGCCCTTCTGGGCAGTAAACATGCAAAGGAAATAAATGTAAAAGATGATCTATATACATAAAATAGACCAGTCATCAAAAAAATAAATATATATATAGCATTGTTTTTGATGTCTAAAGCGCCTTGAGTCCTGTTGGAGAAAGAGCGCTATATAAATAAAATTATATATATATATATATATATATATATATATATATATATATATATATATATATATATATATATAAGAGAGAGAGAGAGAGAGAGAGACGCACAAATAAATAAATATATATATATATATATATATATATATATATCACACATACATAAATAATCATTATGGTAGACTTACCGTTGATAACCATTTCTCCTAAGTCCACAGGATAACATTGGTATATGAGGTAGCGACAGCGGATTGGCACCAAACGATCAAAGCTTTCGGCCTTCCAGAATCCAACGGGCCCGCCCCTATATCTCCGCCTCCTGGCTCAGGCAAATCCGTTGTTTTCCCAAAACTCAAGGCAGGAGCATCATAGAGAGCCCTAATCAGGCGAGAAGCACAAATGCACACCCTTTCATACAAGAAGGAAGTGAAAGGATCCTCAAATCAGGTGGATCAGGGTGGGATCCTTGTGGACTTAGGAGAAATAGAGTTATCAACGGTAAGTCTACCATAACAATTATTTCTCCTGCAGGGTCCACAGGTTAACCACAGGACAACATTGGGATGTCCCAAAGCAATTTAGTGGTGGGGACGCTCCTGATTGGACAGGAGAATCCTTCGCCCGAATTCAGCGTCATGAGAGGCACAGGTATCAAAGGCATGTCTAATAAATGTGGTAATGGAAGACCATGTGGCTGCTTTACATATCTGTTCTGCTGAAGCACCACGTTGTGCTGACCATGATGGACCTACCTTACAAGTAGAGTGAGCAGAGACATTAGCCAGAACAGGGAGATCAGCTTGAGAATATGCTTCTGAAATAGTCATTCGAAGCCACCTCGCCAGTGTCTGCTTGTCAGCAGGTCATCCTCTTGTGAAATCCAAAGAGAACAAGGAGAGTGTCTTTTTCTGATGGGACTGGTACGACCTACGTAGATCCTTAAAGTACGGACTATGTCCAACAACGCATCTCCCGCAGAAAGGTCCGGCCCTCGGAAGGCCGGGACTACAATTTCTTCATTAAAGGTGGAATTTAGACACCACCTTAGAAAGATACCCAGATTTGATTCTGAGAACCGCTCTATCTGGATGAAAAATAAATAAATCAGAAAAGGAGGGTGACCTAACAATGCCCCTAAATCTGAAGCTCTTCTAGCTGAAGCCATAGCCAGTAGAAAGAGAACTTTAGCCGTCAACCATTTAAGATCCACTCGTTTTAGTGGTTCAAATGGGGCAACTTGAAGGGCATTTAGGTCTAAACTTAAGTCCCAAGGCACTGTAGGAGAAACAAAAAGGAGGCTGAATGTGCAGCATTCCCTGGAAAAAAAAAGTGAGCACATCCTGAAGGTTAGCAAATTTCTTTTGGAACCATACAGTCAATGCTGACACTTGCACACTCAAGGAAGCCACCCTTAGACCTTTGTCCATTCCTACCTGAAGGAATGCTAGGACTCTGGAAACTCTGAAAGACCTAGGGTCAAATTTCAATGATAAATGCGAGCTGTGGAAGGTTTCCTTGCTCTTAGCATTGTTTGAATTACCTGTTGTGAGAATCCTCTTACTCTCAGGATGGAAGTCTCAAGAGCCATGTCGTCAAAGACAGTCAATCATGGTGCTTTTGATAGCAAGGACCCTGAGACAGTAGATCTGGATGTTGACAGAGTAGGAATGGAGCATCCATCGACAGCCTCTGCAGATTTGTGTACCAATGTCTTCTGGGCCAAGCCGGAGCTATTAGTATCACGGCGCCCATTCCTTGTTTTGACTTTCACATGACCGTGGGTAACAGGGCGATTGGTGGAAACACATAGGCCAGACGTAAGTCCCATTTCACTGACAGGGCATCCACAAAGATCGCTTTGGAATCCTTTGTTCTTGACCCGTATGTGGGAACTTTGTTGTTCTGACGGAACACCATGAGATTTTTCCGGTAATCCCCACTTGTCCATTAGAATTTGGAAAACCTCGGGGTGTAAAGTCCATTCGTTTGCATGAATGGCGCAGCGACTGGGAAAATCCACTTCCCAGTTTAGGCCTCCCGGAATGAACACTGCTGGATGATGAAGTTCTGCCCACTTTAACGTGCGACTTACCTCCTTCATTGCGTTTTGGCTGCGAGGTACGCTATTGTAGTTGCATTGTCCGTGCGGATTTGGACTGGTTTACCCTGAAGGATGTCCTTTGCCTGAATCAAAGTTCCAATATATTTATTTGCAGGCAACTTTTCTCCTTGGTCCACTGCCCCTGGAATCAACTCCTTCCTGACACCGCTCCCCAGCTCTGAAGACTGGCATCCCTTGTCAGAATTTCCCAATCTGATATCCAAAAGGGTCTCCCTTTGTCCAGATGGGATGTCTGTAGCCACCAGGATAATGACCTCCTTACTTCCAGAGGAAGGACCATAGTCTGCGTTTATTGTGATGAAAACCATCCCATTTGGAAAGGATCAGACGTTGCAGAGGCCTCGAGTGGAACGGAGCATATGCCACCATGTTGAATATCGACACCATCAACCCCATCACATGCATTGCTGCGTGAATGGATACTCTTGACTGTGTAGCAGCTCCCGAATCCTTCACTGGATTTTGGATATTCTGTTCAGAGGTAAAATTACTCCCTGAAGACCCAAATCCAACACAGCCCCCCAGTGAGTCATCCGTTGTGACGGAACCAGGGACGACTTTTCCCAAATTTATGAGCCAACCGTGTCTCTGCAAACAAGCTATTGTCTGTTGCAGATGACACTGAAGCAATTCCTGAGATTGTGCCAGGAATAATAAATCGTGGTAAGGAGAAATCCTTATCCCATGCCGACGGAGAAGATGCCATTACCACCAGAATTTTGGTTAATACTCTGGGAGCTGTAGCCAGTCCAAATGTTAGGACAGTGGTTCCCAAACTGTGTGCCGTGGCTCCCTGGGGTGCCTCGGGACAATTGCAGGGGTGCCTTGGATTGGTGGTTCAGAACCAATTCAGATTATTTATGGTCAATGTAATAGGCTAAACCAGTGCTGGTGGCTGCCAATCATAATATATTTGGGCAAACAGAAGAAAATATTGTCCCTCACCACATAACTGAACCTAAGGATAACATATAAACACAATTTACTTCATTTCATATTTTATTTCTGAATTTCACGATAATAAATTTTTGGCCTAGGGGTGTCGTGAAACTTTTTTGGATACTCTACGTCGCCGTAACTCAAAAAAGTTTGGGAACCACTGTGTTAGGACCTTCCAAAAAGGCCGAAAAGCTGAAAATCTAGGCTTAGATTTGCGTTTGGAAGGAAACTTCACTTTCTTCCGACTCCAAAATACTGTTTAATTCTTTACCAAAAGAATATCTCCAGTAAAAGCCAAAGACTCCAGAACCTTCCTTGGATTCTGAGCCAGCTTTCCATATACGTAGCCAAACCGCTCTGTGAGATGCTACTGCTGAGGCTGATGCCTGAGAGGCAATTGTACCCATATCCAAGGCTGCTTCTTCCATAAAAATAGCCCCCTTTCTCTTATGTGCAATATGGGATCTTTGCTCTCTAGATGCCAATGAAAGATCATCCTCTAATGCATCAGCCCAGGCTGCCACTGCTTTTGCCATCCAGGCTGAATCCATGGCTGGTCTTATGATTGCCCCAGACAAGGAGAAAATGGTATATAGAAAACTATCTATTTTCCTATCCGTGACACCATTTGATGATGTTGAAGGCAGCGGTAATGTAGACTGTCGCACCAATCGAATGATATGCATATTTACTTTGGGAGCCACCTCCCTTTTTAAACAGTCCCCAGAAGAGGATAATGAGAATTCAATTTCTTTGGAATTCTAAAATTCTTACTGGGTGTAAACCTAACCTCTTGCATAATTTCCATTAGCTGTTCTGACCCAGGAAACTCAGTCCAAACACAGGTGCCTTAGATTTTAACATAGTCTCTGCTGCCTCCTTTAAGGATAGAATGGCTTTCATAGCACTAATTAGCTCAGGTATGTCCACTGAGCAGAGGCCTTCCTCCTCGTCTCTGTATGCAGACCCGGAGTGTGACGAGTCCTCATCTGAAACACGTGTAGACTGTGAAGATATTTCATGTCTATGTGATTTACTTACCACCAGCCTTTCAGTCTGATTTTGTTGAGAGGCTGCCGATTCCTGTACTGGATGCGATAAACACCAAGTGGAATGTTGCATGTAAGGGATAATAGGGTAACCTATTCCTGGTATAGGACCTGGCATTATCCGCTCAGCTATACTGGGTAAGGTCTGTGCAAAAGTAGCCCATGGTGGTTCAACTTGAACCTGTGCCTGCCTTGGATTATTCAAGAGGCTTTGGTGAAAGCTAAAACAATTTACACAATCCATTTTGAACCAGATCCTGAGAGGTTAACCCAGCTTTGCAAGACAAACATGAAATGAGTGTAGGTGCTGCTGTGGAGAGTATCTTCCTCACCCTTGCCTCTCTGACTTATGTCTCACACATGTACAGTGTTAACTACACAATTTGTGACTGTAATCACTTTAAAATTTGTTAGTGACATACAATCCGATCCCTCCATGCCTTGCACAATCATTGAAGATCAGAATACACAGAAACTGACAGAATTATAGTAAAGTCAGCAATCACACTAGCAATCCGTCACAGGTTATACATTAGTAGAATAAGCAATATGAGCACAATCAACTACAGAGACATTTCAAGTATGTAGGAGAATCATATTACTGCATTACCTTATAATAAGAATTTACTTACCGATAATTCTATTTCTCGTAGTCCGTAGTGGATGCTGGGGACTCCGTAAGGACCATGGGGAATAGCGGCTCCGCAGGAGACTGGGCACAAAAGTAAAGCTTTAGGACTACCTGGTGTGCACTGGCTCCTCCCCCTATGACCCTCCTCCAAGCCTCAGTTAGGATACTGTGCCCGGACGAGCGTACACAATAAGGAAGGATTTTGAATCCCGGGTAAGACTCATACCAGCCACACCAATCACACCGTATAACTTGTGATCTGAACCCAGTTAACAGTATGATAACAGAGGAGCCTCTAGAAAAGATGGCTCACTACAACAATAACCCGATTTTTTGGTAACAATAACTATGTACCAGTATTGCAGACAATCCGCACTTGGGATGGGCGCCCAGCATCCACTACGGACTACGAGAAATAGAATTATCGGTAAGTAAATTCTTATTTTCTCTGACGTCCTAGTGGATGCTGGGGACTCCGTAAGGACCATGGGGATTATACCAAAGCTCCCAAACGGGCGGGAGAGTGCAGATGACTCTGCAGCACCAATTGAGAGAACTCCAGGTCCTCCTCAGCCAGGGTATCAAATTTGTAGAATTTTACAAACGTATTTGCTCCTGACCAAGTAGCTGCTCGGCAAGTTGTAAAGCCGAGACCCCTCGGGCAGCCGCCCAAGATGAGCCCACCTTCCTTGTGGAATGGGCTTTTACAGATTTTGGCTGTGGCAGGCCTGCCACAGAATGTGCAAGCTGAATTGTACTACAAATCCAACGAGTAATAGTCTGCATAGAAGCAGGAGCACCCAGCTTGTTGGGTGCATACAGAATAAACAACGAGTCAGATTTTCTGACTCCAGCCGTCCTGGAAACCTATATTTCCAGGGCTCTGACAACGTCTAGCAACTTGGAGTCCTCCAAGTCCCTAGTAGCCGCAGGCACCACAATAGGTTGATTCAGGTGAAACGCTGAAAACCACCTTAGGGAGAAACTGAGGACAAGTCCTCAATTCCGCCCTGTCCGAATGGAAAATCAGATGAGGACTTTTACAGGATAAAGCCGCCAATTCTGACACGCACCTGGCCCAGGCCAGGGCCAACAGCATGACCACTTTCCATGTGAGATATTTTAACTCCACATATTTAAGTGGTTCAAACCAATGTGACTTTTGGAACCCAAAAACTACATTTAGATCCCAAGGTGCCACTGGAGGCACAAAAGGAGGCTGTATATACAGTACCCCTTTCACAAACGTCTGAACTTCAGGGACTGAAGCTAGTTATTTTTGGAAGAAAATTGACAGGGCCGAAATTTGAACCTTAATGGACCCCCATTTCAGGCCCATAGACACTCCAGTTTGCAGGAAATGTAGGAATCGACCTAGTTGAAAATTCCTCCGTCGGGGCCTTACTGGCCTCGCACCACGCAACATATTTTCGCCAAATGCGGTGATAATGTTTTGCGGTTATATCTTTCCTGGCTTTGATCAGGATAGGAATGACTTCATCTGGAATGCCTTTCTCCTTCAGGATCCGGCGTTCAACCGCCATGCCGTCAAACGCAGCCGCGGTAAGTCTTGGAACAGACAGGGTCCTTGCTGGAGCAGGTCCCTTCTTAGAGGTAGAGGCCACGGATCCTCCGTGAGCATCTCTTGAAGTTCCGGTTACCAAGTCCTTCTTGGCCAATCCGGAGCCACGAATATAGTGCTTACTCCTCTCCATCTTGTAATTCTCAGTACCTTGGGTATGAGAGGCAGAGGAGGGAACACATACACTGACTGGTACACCCACTGTGTTACCAGAGCGTCTACAGCTATTGCCTAAGGGTCCCTTGACCTGGCGCAATACTTGTCGAGTTTTATAAACATGTGGAAGACTTCTGGGTGAAGTCCCCACTCTCCCGGGTGGAGGTCGTGTCTGCTGAGGAAGTCTGCTTCCCAGTTGTCCACTCCCGTAATGAATACTGCTGACAGTGCTATCACATGATTTTCCGCCCAGCGAAGAATCCTTGCAGCTTCTGCCATTGCCCTCCTGCTTCTTGTGTCACCCTGTCTGTTTACGTGGGTGACTGCCGTGATGTTGTCCGAATGGATCAACTCCGGGTGACCTTGAAGCAGAGGTCTTGCTGAGCTTAGAGCATTGTAAATGGCCATTAGCTTCAGGATATTTATGTGAAGTGATGTCTCCAGGCTTGACCATAAGCTCTGGAAATTCCTTCCCTGTGTGACTGCTCCCCAGCCTCGCAGGCTGGCATCCGTGGTCACCAGGACCCAGTCCTGAATGTGCGGCCCTCTAGAAGATGAGCACTCTGCAAACACCACAGGAGAGACACCCTTGTGCTTGGTGACAGGGTTATCCGCTGATGCATCTGAAGATGCGACCCGGACCATTTGTCCAGCAGGTCCCACTGGAAAGTTCTTGCGTGGAATCTGCCGAATGGGATTGCTTCGTAGGAAGCCACCATTTTTCCCAGAACCATTTCATTGATGTACTGAGACTTGGCTCAGTTATAGGAGGTTCCCGACTAGCTCGGATAACTCCCTGACTTTTTCCTCCGGGAGAAACACCTTTTTCTGGACTGTGTCCAGGATCATCCCTAGGAACAGAAGACGAGTCGTCGGAATCAGCTGCGATTTTGGAATATTGAGAATCCAATTGTGCTGCCGCAACACTACCTGAGATAGTGCTACACCGACCTCCAACTGTTCCCTGGATCTTACCCTTATCAGGGAATCGTCCAAGTAAGGGATAACTAAAATTCCCTTCCTTCGAAGGAGTATCATCATTTCGGCCATTACCTTGGTAAAGACCCGGGGTGCCGTGGACCATCCATACGGCAGCGTCTGAAACTGATAGTGACAGTTCTGTACCATAAACCTGAGGTACCCTTGGTGAGAAGGGTAAATTGGGACATGAAGGTAAGCATCCTTGATGTCCCGAGACATCATGTAGTCCCCTTCTTCCAGGTTCGCAATCACTGCTCTGAGTGACTCAATCTTGAATTTGAACCTTCGTATGTAAGTGTTCAAGATTTTAGATTTAGAATCGGTCTCACCGAGCCGTCCGGCTTCGGTACCACCACAGTGTGGAATAATACCCCGTTCCCTGTTGCAGGAGGGGTACCTTGATTATCACCTGCTGGGAATACAGCTTGTGAATGGCTTCCAAAACTGCCTCCCTGTCAAAAGGAGACATCGGTAAAGCCGACTTTAGGAAACGGCGAGGGGGAGACGTCTCGAATTCCAATTTGTACCCCTGAGATATCACCTGAAGGATCCAGGGGTCTACTTGCGAGTGAGCCCACTGCGCGCTGAAATTCAATGAGACGGGCCCCCACCGTGCCTGATTCTGCTTGTAAAGCCCCAGCGTCATACTGAGGGCTTGGCAGAGGCGGGAGAGGGCTTCTGTTCCTAGGAACTGGCTGATTTCTGCAGCCTTTTTCCTCTCCCTCTGTCACGGGGCAGAAATGAGGAACCTTTTGCCCGCTTGCCCACGAAAAGACTGCGCCTGATAATACGGCGTCTTCTTATGTTGAGAGGCGACCTGGGGTACAAACGTGGATTTCCCAGCTGTCGCCGTGGCCACCAGGTCTGAAAGACCGACCCCAAATAACTCCTCCCCTTAATAAGGCAATACTTCCAAATGCCGTTTGGAATTCGCATCACCTGACCACTGTCGTGTCCATAACCCTCTACTGGCAGAAATGGACAACGCACTTAGACTTGATGCCAGTCGGCAAATATTCCGCTGTGCATCACGCATATATAGAAATGCATCTTTTAAATGCTCTATAGGCAATAATATACTGTCCCTATCTAGGGTATCAATATTTTCAGTCAGGGAATCCGACCACGCCAACCCAGCACTGCACATCCAGGCTGAGGCGATTGCTGGTCGCAGTATAACACCAGTATGTGTGTAAATACATTTTAGGATACCCTCCTGCTTTCTATCAGCAGGATCCTTAAGGGCGGCCATCTCAGGAGAGGGTAGAGCCCTTGTTCTTACAAGCGTGTGAGCGCTTTATCCACCCTAGGGGGTGTTTCCCAACGCACCCTAACCTCTGGCGGGAAAGGATATAATGCCAATAACATTTTAGAAATTATCAGTTGTTATCGGGGGAAACCCACGCATCATCACACACCTCATTTAATTTCTCAGATTCAGGAAAACTACAGGTAGTTTTTCCTCACCGAACATAATACCCCTTTTTGGTGGTACTCGTATTATCAGAAATGTGTAAAACATTTTTCATTGCCTCAATCATGTAACGTGTGGCCCTACTGGAAGTCACATTTGTCTCTTCACCGTCGACATGGAGTCAGTATCCGTGTCGGCGTCTATATCTGCCATCTGAGGTAACGGGCGCTTTAGAGCCCCTGACGGCCTATGAGACGTCTGGACAGGCACAAGCTGAGTAGCCGGCTGTCTCATGTCAACCACTGTCTTTTATACAGAGCTGACACTGTCACGTAATTCCTTCCAACAGTTCATCCACTCAGGTGTCGACCCCCTAGGGGGTGACATCACTCTTACAGGCAATCTGCTCCATCTCCACATCATTTTTCTCCTCATACATGTCGACACAAACGTACCGACACACAGCACACACACAGGGGATGCTCTGATAGAGGACAGGACCCCACTAGCCCTTTGGGGAGACAGAGGGAGAGTTTGCCAGCACACACCAGAGCGCTATATATATATACACAGGGATAACCTTATATAAGTGTTTTTCCCCTTATAGCTGCTGTATTTTTAATACTGCGCGTAATTAGTGCCCCCCTCTCTTTTTTTAACCCTTTCTGTAGTGTAGTGACTGCAGGGGAGAGCCAGGGAGCTTCCCTCCAACGGAGCTGTGAGGGAAAATGGCGCCAGTGTGCTGAGGAGATAAGGCCGCCGAGAAGGGGGCGGAGCCTATCTCCCGTTTTTCTGTGTATTCTGGCAGGGGTTAAATTCATCCATATAGCCCAGGAGCTATATGTGATGCATTTTTTTGCCATCCAAGGTGTTTTTATTGCGTCTCAGGGCGCCCCCCCCCCCCCAGCGCCCTGCACCCTCAGTGACCGGAGTGTGAAGTGTGCTGAGAGCAATGGCGCACAGCTGCAGTGCTGTGCGCTACCTTGTTGAAGACAGGACGTCTTCTGTCTTCTGGCTCTGTAAGGGGGCCGGCGGCGCGGCTCTGGGACCTATCCATGGCTGGGCCTGTGATCGGTCCCTCTGGAGCTAATGTCCAGTAGCCTAAGAAGCCCAATCCACTCTGCACGCAGGTGAGTTCGCTTCTTCTCCCCTTAGTCCCTCGATGCAGTGAGCCTGTTGCCAGCAGGTCTCACTGAACATAAAAAACCTAAAACTAAACTTTTCACTAAGCAGCTCAGGAGAGCCACCTAGTGTGCACCCTTCTCGTTCGAGCACAAAAATCTAACTGAGGCTTGGAGGAGGGTCATAGGGGGAGGAGCCAGTGCACACCAGGTAGTCCTAAAGCTTTACTTTTGTGCCCAGTCTCCTGCGGAGCCGCTATTCCCCATGGTCCTTACGGAGTCCCCAGCATCCACTAGGACGTCAGAGAAATAGGAGTTTAACCGCATTCAATCGCACAGCAAAAGTAGCAGCAGTAGTTTACAGACTCATATGCAACAGGCACTTATCCAACTAGTCATACTCAAAGGTAGATAGAGACTTAGTGCTGTATGATCCGGCTCGGGAGAGTGGGATACAGGGAGACTTCACCCCGCTTACAGGATCGATCAATACGTTGGTGAACGCCGAGTGAATCCAGACGCTATTAGTGTACACAACCGCCCCGTGAACCTACAGTGAACACAGACGCTCAAGTAAAAACTGACGCACCAGTCATACAGCCGCCTATGCTGCGACTGAGTCCTTTTAGATGCACAGCGTCTCAGACAAAAGCGGGAACTCATGGCGGGAAACTGAGAAAACTGGTCATGAACCGGGGGGAGGGGCGACCAAGGGAGCATCTTACTCCCCACTGCTGACATCAACCCTGGGGATCGCGGCCTAATGCTACCCCTGGAGCCTATGATCCCTGAGGCCTAGCGCTGGTGCACCAGAGGTGGCAGCCGCGTCAGCAACTATTCAGTAGTGTCCAGCCCAAAACAGTGCGGCTGTGTCTTGCGTTTCCCCTACTAAGCGGAACCGATGCCTTACCTTCTCCCCATGCTCTGGCCACAGCCTAGTAACGTCTGCTGGACTTGCTAGTACATCCTACACAGATGCCCACCGAAACAGCACTGTACATGTGGGTAAGTGTTGTCGCGACTCGACGGGTAGTTGTTGGAGCGACTCTTTCTAAAGGCCCCCATCCAGTAATCAGATTTAGGCAATTTTCTTCAGATTTCGACGCGGCTGACCAAAAAATCTGAAGAAAAGCGTCACATCGGATGGTTCTTCTGATCCGATGCGCAGTCCCGTGTCAAATATGTCTGAACTACAGATCGGAGGCTGCCGCAACTATTTATCTGAATCTGAAGAAATCAGGTGCACATCGGAGTATTTTTTTTGTTTGTTTTTTTACTTCAGATGTATCTGATCAGATTCATCTGAAGCGTCACTTGACTGGCATCTCCCTGGCCACTCCCACCCATCACAGGATGCGGCGGCAGCAGCAGCAGATCAATCACATGTAGCATGTGTGCATCAGATATATCTGATGCGATTTGGCACAGTAGATCGCATCAGATATGTCTGAAGTGAATGTAGTGAAAATTAAAGCCAGGGTCCGATCCGATTCCTGGGACAAGTCTGAGTAGTGGATGGTCACCTTAAGGTACGTATAAGATGCTTTTTAGAAAGATTGCTAAAAAAATATAAAAAAAAAAAAAAAAAATTAAGACTATAAAAATAAAACAAAAATGGCTGATGGCTGCTAAAAACCAGCAAGGTGGAAACCTTGTGGCCTGCTGCCAATAAAGATACCTTTCAAGGAATATAGGGCATTTTTATGAGGTGAGTGCCCCCTTTAAGTGACGGGTTTGTGGAATCATTGTGATCCTGGAGAAACAAATATGTATGAGAAGATTGTCTAAAGAAACCTTTTGACGTACATATCCCGTGTTGAGGAGGTTAGTCGAAAGGTGCGAACCTTTGAGAAGTTGCGGAGCGGTACAAATTGGAAGAATCCATGTGTTCCATGAAGTTGAATATGGTTCTGATAAACTGAGAACCACTTATTAATTATCTGCAGCGCTTGTGGACCACCCCACATATTTGTTGTATAAAAACCAGCAGCCTATTGACCACGGGTCCAGCTCCGGCCAAAAAAAATAAATAGGATTTTAATTATCTACGGTAAATCCTTTTCTTGTAGTCCGTAGAGGATGCTGGGGTCCATATTAGTACCATGGGGTATAGACGGGTCCACCAGGAGCTATTGGCACTTTAAGAGTTTAATAGTGTGGGCTGGCTCCTCCCTCTATGCCCCTCCTACCAGACTCAGTCTGGAAACTGTGGCCGAGGAGACGACATACTTCGAGAGAAGGAATTACACAGATAGTGGTGAGATTCATACCAGCTCACACAACAGGCAAATCCGGCCAACATGCTGGAATAACTCAGCAACAGCTGAAACAGTAAAATAACGCAGAACTTACCTAGGAACCAGGCAGTACTGAACTATAAAACCAATGCAGGAAAACGCAGCGCTGGGCAGGCGCCCAGCATAATCTACGGATGAGAAAAGGATTTACCGGTAGGTAATTAAAATCCTATTTTCTCTTACGTCCTAGAGGATGCTGGGGTACATATTCGTACCATGGGGATGTACCAAAGCTCCCAGTACGGGAGGGAGAGTGCGGAGGATCCTGCAACACTGCTTGACCAAACTTGAGGTCATCAGAGGCCAAAGTATCGAACTTGTAAAACTTGGCAAACGTGTTCGACCCAGACCAAGTAGCAGCTCGGCAGAGTTGTACAGCAGAGACACCCCGGGCAGCCGCCTAGGAAGAGCCCACCTTACGAGTAGAGTGGGCCTTTACAGATTCCGGATACGGCAATCCTGCCATGGAATAAGCATGCTGGATAGTGAATCTGATCCAGCAGGAAATCGACTGCTTAGAAGCAGAACACCCAAGTTTCTTGGGATCATAGAGGACAGAGTCACTTTTCCTATGATGAGCCGTCCTCTGCACATAAATCTTCAAAGTACTCAATACATCCAAAGCTTTTGAAGCAATTGAGGAGTCAGTAGCCACTGGCACCACAATAGGTTGGTTGATATGGAAAGCCGATACAACCTTAGGCAGGAACTGCGGACGAGTCCTAAGTTCCGCCCTGTCTTCATGGAAGATCAGATAGGGACTTTTACAAGATAAAGCCCCCCATTCCGACACACGTCGGGCAGTAGCCAAGGGCAACAAAGTGACCGCCTTCCACGTGAGAACTTTGAGATCAGCCTCCTGTAGAGGCTCAAACCAAGCAGACTGCAGGAACTGCAATACCACATCAAGATCCCAGAGTGCCGTTGGCACCACAAAGGGAGGCTGGATGTGCAGAACCCCTTTCAAAAAGGTCTGAACCCTCAGGGAGGACAGCCAATTGTTTTTGAAAGAAAAAGGACAAAGCAAAGCAGAGATCTGGACCTTGACTGAGCCCAATCTCAGTCCCATATCCACCCCAGCTTGCAGGAAAAGGAGAAAACGTCCAAGTTGAAACTCCACCGCAGGACACTTCTTGGACTCACACCAAGAAAAATATTTTTTCCAATTGCGATGGTAATGTTTAGACGTTACCCCCTTCCTAGCCTGTATCAGGGTAGGAATGACCTCACTCGGGATACCCTTCCGAGCTAAGATCGGGCGTTCAACCGCCATGCCGTCAAACGTAGCCGTGGTAAGACTTGATAAGCGAACGGCCCCTGCAGTAGCAGATCCTCCCGAAGAGGTAACGGCCTTGGAGAGCCAGTAGATCCACGTACCAAGCCCTCCTTGGCCAGTCCGGAGCAATGAGGATTGCCAGAACCTTTGTTCTTCTTACCAGTTGAAGAACCTTTGGTATCAGAGGAAGTAGAGGGAACACAAACACTGAAGAGAACACCCACGGTGTTACCAGTGCGTCCACCGCCACTGCCTGTGGGTCTCTCAACCTGGAACAGTACCTGCGCAGCTTCTTGTTGAGGCGGGAGGCCATCATGTCTATATGAGGAACCCCCCCACCAACCGGTTACCTCCTCGTACACCTCCAGATGGAGGCCCCACTCTCCTGGATGGAGATAGTGTCCACTGAGGAAGTCTGCTTCCCAGTTGTCTACACCCGGAATGAAGATAGCCGACATCGCCACCACGTGCCTTTCTGCCCAGAGGAGGATTCTTGAGACCTATGCCATGGCAGCCCTGCTCTTTGTTCCGCCTTGTCGGTTTACGTAGGCCACTGTGGTCACGTTGTCAGACTGCACCTGAACAGCCCGACCCTGTAGAAGGTGTGGTGCTTGCAGAAGGCAGTTGTACACGGCTCTTTGTTCCAGAATGTTTATCGGGAGAAGGGATTCTTGATCCGACCGCCGTCCTTGGAAGGTTTCCCCCTGAGCGACTGCTCCCCAACCTCTTAGACTTGCATCTGTGGTTACAAGGATCCAGTCCTGAATGCCGAACCTTCGGTCTTTCAGAAGGTGAGGCAGTTGTATCCACCAGAGGAGCGAAATCCTGGCCTTCGGAGACAGACGGATCCTCTGGTGCATGTGTAGGTGAAATCCCGACCACTGGTCCAATAGATCCAGCTGAAAGGATCGAGCATGAAACCTTCCGTACTGTAGAGCCTCGTAGGAGGCAACCATCTTCCCCTGAAGGCAAATGCACTGATTAACCGAGACCCGGGTAGGCTTTAAGACATCCCGGACCATTGATTGAATCACCAATGCTTTTTCCACCTGGAGAAACACCCTCTGCACTTCCGTGTCCAGGATCATTCCCAGGAAAAAGACAGCCTCCTTGTCGGCTCCAGATGAAACTTCAGAAGGTTCAGGATCCAACCGTGCTCCTTGAGCAGATGTGTTGTGAGAGCAATGGATCGCAACAACTTCTCCCTGGACAATGCCTTGATCAGGAGATCGTCCAGATATGGAATTATGCCCCCCTCCCTGCTTGGAGGAGGAGAACCATCATCTCCTTGGTGAAGATCCTTGGTGCTGTGGAGAGGCCAAACGGCAGCGCCTGAAACAGATAGTGATCGTCCAATAGTGCAAACCAGAGCTATGCCTGATGCGGCGACCAAATGGGAATGTGGAGGTACGCATCCTTGATGTCCAGAGACACCAGGAACTCCCCCTCCGTCAGTCCCGAGATGACAGCTCTCAGAGATTCCATCTTTAATTTGAACTCCCTGAGATAAGGGTTCAAAGACTTTAAGTTCAGAATTGGCTGTACCGAACCATCCGGTTTCAGTACCACAAAAAGGTTTGAATAATAACCTTTGTTCCGCTGCTGAGGTGGAACTGGAACAATGACCTCTGACACCACCAATTTTCTAATGGCCTCCAGAAGAATTGTTCTGTCTGCCGGCAGAGCTGGCAAGCCCGACTTGAAGAAACGGTGAGGTGGGGAGGGGATATTGAAATTCTAGTCTGTACCCCCTGGACACTATATCCAGGACTCAGGGGTCCAGGCCAGACGACACCCAGATGTGGCTGAACTGCCGGAGTCTTGACCCCACCTGACCCTAATCCAGGCCTAGCTGTCCGTCATGCGGAGGACTTAAGGGCATCAGAAGTGGGCTTTTGGGTTTGGGAACCTGTGGGAGCAGGTTTCTTTCCTTTGGCACGACCACCTCTGAAGAAGGTGTTCGAAGGCTTGTTCTTTCTAGGCCTCATGGGCAGAAAGGACTGTGACGTGGCTAGTGTAAAAGGCTTCTTCGTAGCTGGTGCAGCTGAGGGGAGAAAAGGAGACTTACCCGCGGTAGCCGTGGCAATCCACGCATCCAGCGACTCCCCAAAGAGAGCCTGACCAGTATAGGGTAGGCACTCCATGCTCTTCCTGGATTCCGCGTCTGCAGACCATTGGCGCAGCCAGAGACCCCTGCGAGCCGAGATAGACATGGAGGAGATCCCCGCAGCCAATGAACCCAGGTCCTCCATGGAATCTACCAGGAACCCTGCAGAATCCTGCATATTGAGTAAAAATAAATCAACGTCACCTCTATCCAGCATAGTCGATTCCTTCTGCAGAGTGATTGACCACCTGGCAATAGCTTTTGCAATCCAAGCACAGGCTATAGTAGGCCGTAATATAGCCCCTGAAGTCGTGTAAATGGATTTTAGCATAGCATCCACCTTGCGATCTGCCCGGTCCTTCAACGCGGTAGATCCCGGGACTGGTAACACCACCTGTTTGGCAGCCGACTATCGGCGGGGACTCCCATTTTTTTTTATCTTCCTCTGGGAAGGGAAAAGCAACCAAGACCCTCTTAAGGATCTGGAATTTCTTTTCCAGAGTTTCCCAGGCTTTTTCAAAGACAGCATTTAATTCTTTGGATGCCGAGAAGGTGAGGGGGGCTTCTTATTATCTGTAAAAAAGCCTCCTCCACCTGCTCAGGAGCGGAGTCAGAAATGTGTAAAACATCCCTTACAGCCTCAATCAACTGCACCCCCTTAGCAAGTGATGCTGTCCCCCTCAACACATCCCCGTCTGCAGCGTCAAAATCGGTGTCTGTGTCATCCTGCATAAGCTTTGCATGTGCACGTTTGTGAGAATGTACCGCTGGGGACCCAGAGGAAGCAGTATCCGACCATAGAGGATTGCAGTACCTGAGTGGCATGCTCAGTCCTAGCAACCCCATTAGAAATCTGAGAAATAGTCCCCCTCAGAGGGAGACCAACCATTCTGGCTCTCTAGCTGGGATCTGCGCTACAACAGTGCAATCCTGATTACATGGATGGAGTCTTCCTAGGAAGATAAATCCTCTGCAGCATATGAAACAGTGTCCCTAGACATGTTGTCACACACACCCAACACCCCACAAACACACAGGGTATTGGGTAGACAGAGTTTCCCCCCAAGAATGGCAGAGAGACACAGAGATTTGAGCCAACCCACACACAGCGCTATTAGAGGTATAGGGAGATCCTAACCAGCACTGACCGAGTCCCTTAACAGGAGAGACAGCCTTTATACAGCCTCCCCTCCCTTCTACAACCCCCTGGTACCGTACAGATAGCTGGAGTTGCTCTGGAGGGACCTGGACATCCACTGGCAGTGTTTGCAGGCAGGAAAAATGGCGCTGAACGCTGCTGGGTCCACTCTGAGAAGTTCCGCCCCATCAATGGCGCCGTCTTCCGGCTCTTGAAGATTACATTGGCCTGAGGAATTTTGTGCTGGCTGAGATTCGCAGACCCCGACAGGCTTGATGTGGTCAGTGTAGGGTTTTAGCTGGCTCAGGGCGCCCCTCACAGCACCACACCGCAGTACTGCTGAGCCTTCCCGGAGCGTGGTTAAAGCCGCGCTCCCACCCTTAAGCCACCCTCTTCACACTGACCCCCCGCTTGTAAGGGGGGACAGTGATTAACTCGCCACACTTCAGCTCTGTGATGGGGTGGCGGCTAGCTGCCAGGGTGAGCGTTCCCCTGTGGTGGGGCGCGATCTGTCCCCTCTGGAGCTCAATGTCCAGTTAGCGGAGTCAGTGGCTCAAGACCCCGCAGGGCGGACACTGCTCCCTCCCTCAGTCCCTCGATGCAGGCAGGCTGTTGCCAGCAGCCTCCTGTAAAAAAAAAAAAAAAAAACTCTAAATAAAACTTATCTAAAGAAGCTCTGTAGAGCTCCCCTAGCTGTGACCGGCTCCTCCGAGCACATTTTCTAAACTGAGTCTGGTAGGAGGGGCATAGAGGGAGGAGCCAGCCCACACTATTAAACTCTTAAAGTGCCAATGGCTCCCAAGGGACCCATCTATACCCCATGGTACTAATATGGACCCCAGCATCCTCTAGGACATAGGTTCTCAAACTCGGTCCTCAGGAGCCCACACAGTGCATGTTTTGCAGGTAACCCAGCAGGGGCACAGGTGTATTAATTACTCACTGACATTTTAAAAGGCCCACAGGTGCAGCTTATTATTTCACTTGTGATTCTGTGATGAGACCTGCAAAACATGCACTGTGTGGGCTCCTGAGGACAGAGTTTGAGAACCTATGCTCTAGGACGTAAGAGAAAAAAAAATGATTTGCCTGAGCCAGGAGGCTGGAATATAGGGACGGGCCCATTGCATTCTGGGAGGCCGAAAGCTTTGATCGTTTGGTGCCAATCTGCTGACGCTACCTCATATCCCAATGTTAAACTGTGGATAACCTGTGGACCCTGTAGGAGAAATATATATAATTTACTGCATTTCTCCATAGACTTGTGGATACTGCTTCCTCATGCATTCTATGCAGGTTTCTGTGCCTGTGGCCGGGGCGAATTAACAAACATTCTCAGATTTGTAAAATGCGGTGTAATTTATTGCCACTATAGTAATAAACTATAAATGATAAATATGACCATGCAACTATAGTTACAGGAAAGAATCATTCCTCACAAAACTTAATTTCTGTTGTTAGAATATAATCAATTAGAGACCTTATGTAACACTGTAAAACATCACCTAATAGCATTAGGACTCAGTTGGCCTGTTTTCCCAGGGCAGCCAAAGTTTTGCACGGGTAAAGGTTACATTAAGTTTTGTGGTGGTAGTGATCTAGAATTGCGTTAATGCAAGCTTTCCTAAACTCTGTCTACAAAGTACACTAACAGTCCAGGTTGTAAGGAGATCCATGCTTGTGAACAGATGATATAATCAAACGGAGGTAATATTCAAGTCACCTGTGCTGAAGCGTGGATATCCTTAAAATTTGGACTGTTAAAGTGCCTTTTGGGATACAGTTTGAGGACCACTGTTAATGCATTTGACAGCATTCACAAACTGAGAAAAAGTCAGATTAAAAAAAGAAAAAAAAGAAAGGAGCGATAAACAGGGATGTCATACCCGATGCCAGCGGTCACATGTCCGACTGGGGCATCCCGACCGTTAGAATGCCAACAGGGGAAGGGGTAGTTAATTTACCCCTCCTCTGCTTCCTACCCTAACCCGCCTGTGGTGGAGTCTAGGGCTGAGTACCCAGGGTGTGCCTGCTACTGCTAACCACAGGGGGTGGCGGGGTGGCGGCCAGGCCAAAGACACAGGGTGTGGTGGCTACACCTAAACCCCCCCCCCCCCCCCCCCCCCAAAGCCCCTATCCCCCACCGCAACACTTACATTCGGGCTGCCGCTGGTCTGAGTTTTCCTGTGCCGGGATTCCAAGTGGTTTTGGGATCCTGGCATCTGTCATCTGACCGCCCACAACCCATTAACATATCTATATTTTACACAGTACCTCAATGAGTTTATGATATGTAGGGATAATTAACAACCGAGGCAGGCATTAGTGGGTTAATGACAGTTCTCAGGAAGAACAGATCCTGCATTCCCTATGGCTATCACATTTTGCTCCTACAAGTTTTAAATTCCTGGTGTATTATAAAGGGAAGAAACCTGACAAACATCTCTTTGTATTCTGTCCCTGTCTTTTGAACATTGAAATGTTATAGTAAGACGGTGGGGATTTCTAAGGACGCTTCTTACGTCTGAGAAGCTGTAAATACTAATTGTATGTACAGGTTGAGTATCCCATATCCAAATATTCCGAAATAGGGAATATTCCGAAATACGGACTTTTTTGAGTGAGATAGTGAAATCTTTGTTTTCTGATGGCTCAATGTACACAAACTTTGTTTAATACACAAAGTTATAAAAAATATTGTATTAAATTACCTTCAGGCTGTGTGTATAAGGTGTATATGAAACATAAATGAATTGTGTGAATGTACACACACTTTGTTTAATGCACAAAGTTATTGAAAATATTGGCTAAAATTAACTTCAGGCTGTGTATATAAGGTGTATATGATACATAAATGCATTCTGTGCTTAGACTTAGGTCCCATCACCATGATATCTCATTATGGGATGCAATTATTCCAAAATACGGAAAATCCGATATCCAAAACACCTCTGGTCCCAAGCATTTTGGATAAGGGATACTCAACCTATATAAACAGTGTAGAACTCTTCATGCTCCTCAACAGAATGCCACCTAATAATTCATATACACTTGTCTACTATACACACTTATCTCCCCTCAAATTACACTATGATAGATCAAGAAATAAAACAAATATTTGAACGTTAATAAAGTGGTGACCGAGCATTTTTGTGAGTTGTTTGAAAATTGCGCTTTTCTTTTTTTTTTTATTTATCTAGATTTGGGTGGGGTGTGTTCAAACTGAAATCTAAATTGCTGTGTAATAAAGCAGCCAGTATTTACCATGCAGAGAAACAAATAACCCACCCAAATCTAAATCTCTGCACATGATACATCTGCCCCACCTGCAGTGAAACATGGTTTTGCCCAATTGCTAACTTTTTTAGTTTGCCAACAACTTTGAATAACCCTGTAAGAGTGATCATCGGAGCTTGAGACAGGAGTACTCTATATTATGATGGAAATAAGTCAAGGTTACCTAGCCCTGGGACTGGTTTAGAAATTGGAAGGGTGGGCAGATGGTGCTGCACATTTGTTATTTTTTTATTATTATTTACAGCACTGTACAAGCAGAATGGCAAAGCAAAAGAGGATCTTAAAAATAGTAACATTTGAACATCGTATTTCTGCAACACTGTCTGTTCTGCGACAAGACTAGTTATTTCCAATATCAAGATTTTAGGGGGACATTTACTAAGCAGTGATAAGAGCGGAGAAGTGAGCCAGTGGAGAAGTAGCCCATGGCAGCCAATCAGCACTGAAGTAACATCTATAATTTGCATACTATAATATTTAACAGAGCTGCTGATTGGTTGATGGGGAAACTTCTCCACTGGCTCACTTCTCCGCTCTTATCACGGCTTAGTAAATGTCCCCCTTAATCCTGTATGAGACCTTTGGTCTTCCTGTTTATCCGTCACGTAAAGACTGATAATTATAAAAATACAAGTTACCATTTATAAAACAGAAAAAAAATGCATATTTCAAGAGATTGTGAGACGCTATTTGAATTAAGCTATAAATAAGGGATTTTTTTTTGTTTTGTATTGTTTGGATTTTTCATTTCCTTTTGCAAAGCATTCTTCCTGACTAAAGTGTCCCAGTTATGCAAAAAAAATAAAATAAAAATAAAAAAGCAGAGCAGAAAGTTAATTGCAATGTAAAGTTCTCAAAACACACATCAGTCCAGATGAGTACCCAGATACAAACACCTTAGGAATTATATAAATTAGCAGCAGTTATATTAATCCTCATTAAAAAAAAATAAGATTTTAAACCTACTGGTAAATCTTTTTCTCCTAGTCCGTAGAGGATGCTGGGGACTCCGTAAGGACCATGGGGGTATAGACCGGCTCCGCAGGAGACATGGGCACTATAAAGAACTTTAGAATGGGTGTGCACTGGCACCTCCCTCTATGACCCTCCTCCAGACCTCAGTTAGAGAAACTGTGCCCAGAGGAGATGGACAATACGAGGAAAGGATTTTGTTAATCTAAGGGCAAGATTCATACCAGCCCACACCATATAACTGGGACTATGCGCAACCAGTTAACAGTATGAACAAAACAGTATCAGCGAAAGACTGATCTCAACTGTAACATAACCCTTATGTAAGCAACAACTATATTCAAGCCTTGCAGATTTTGTCCGCACTGGTACGGGCGCCCAGCATCCTCTACAGGCTAGGAGAAAAAGATTTACCGGTAGGTTTAAAATCTTATTTTCTCTTACGTCCTAGAGGATGCTGGGGACTCCGTAAGGACCATGGGGTTTATACCAAAGCTCCAGACCGGGCGGGAAAGTGCGGACGACTCTGCTGCACCGACTGAGCAAACGCAAGGTCCTCATCAGCCAGGGTATCAAACTTACAGAACTTTGCAAAAGTGTTTGATCCTGGCCAGGTAGCTGCTCGGCAAAGCTGTAAAGCCGAGACGCCTCGGGCAGCCGCCCAAGAAGAGGCCACCTTCCTAGTGGAATGGGCCTTTACGAATTTGCTAACGGCAATCCTGCCGTAGAATGAGCCTGCTGAATCATGTTACAGATCCAGCGAGCAATAGTCTGCTTCGAAGCAGGAGCGCCAACTTTGTTGGCTGCATACAGGACAAACAGTGCTTCTGTTTTCCTAACCCGAGCCGTCCTGGCTACATACATTTTTAAGGCCCTGACTACATCCAGGGACTTGGAATCCTCCAAGTCACCCATAGCCACAGGCACCACAATAGGCTGGTTCATATGAAATGAAGAAAACCACCTTAGGCAAAAACTGAGGACGAGTCCTCAGCTCTGCTCTATCCACATGGAAAGTCAAATAGGGGCTCTTGTGAGACAAGGCCGCCAATTCGGACACTCGCCTTGCAGATGCCAAGGCCAACAACATGACCACCTTCCAAGTGAGAAATTTCAATTCAACTGTTTGAAGAGGTTCAAACCAGTGAGCCTTCAGGAACCGTAACACAACGTTAAGGTCCCAAGGTGCCACTGGGGGCACAAAAGGAGGCTGGATGTGCAGCACTCCCTTTACAAAAGTCTGGACTTCTGGGAGAGAAGCCAATTCTTTCTGAAAGAAAATAGACAGGGACGAAATCTGTACCTTAATGGAGCCTAATTTTAGGCCCATATTCACTCCTGTCTGTAGAAAGTGGAGAAAACGGCCCAGATGGAAATCTTCCGTAGGAGCATTCTTGGCTTCACACCAAGAAACATACTTCCTCCAGATACGGTGATAATGTTTTGCCGTCACCTCCTTCCTAGCCTTTATCAGAGTAGGGATGACTTCCTCCGGAATACCTTTCTCAGCTAGGATTCGGTGTTCAACCGCCATGCCGTCAAACGTAACCGCGGTAAGTCTTGGAACAGGCAGGGCCCCTGTTGTAACAGGTCTTCCCTGAGAGGAAGAGGCCATGGATCTTCTGTGAGCATCTCCTGAAGATCTGAATACCAGGCCCTTCGAGGCCAATCTGGAACAATGAGTATTGTTTGCACTCTTGTCTTATGATTCTCAATATTTTTGAGATGAGAGGAAGAGGGGGGAACACATAGACCGACTGAAACACCCAAGGTGTCACCAGGGCGTCCACTGCTACTGCCTGAGGGTCTCTTGACCTGGCACAATACCTCCGAAGCTTCTTGTTGAGGCGTGACGCCATCATGTCTATGTGAGGAATTCCCCAAAGACTTGTTATCTTTGTAAAAACTTCTTGATGAAGTCCCCACTCTCCTGGATGGAGATCGTGTCTGCTGAGGAAGTCTGCTTCCCAGCTGTCCACTCCCGGAATGAAGACCGCTGACAGAGCGCTTACGTGATTTTCCGCCCAGCGAAGAATCCTGGTGGCTTCCGCCATTGCCACTCTGCTCCTTGTTCCGCTTTGGTGGTTTACATGAGCCACGGCTGTGACGTTGTCCGATTGAATCAGAACCGGTAGGTCGCGAAGAAGATTCTCCGCTTGTCGAAAGCCGTTGTATATGGCCCTCAATTCCAGTACGTTGATGTGTAGACAAGCCTCCTGGCTTGACCATAGCCCCTGAAATTTCTTCCTTGTGTGACTGCTTCCCATCCTCGGAGGCTCGCGTCCGTGGTCACCAGAACCCAGTCTTGAATGCCGAACCTGCGACCCTCTAGAAGGTGAGCACTTTGCAGCCACCACAGAAGAGACACCCTGGCCCTGGGGGACAGGCTTATCTTCTGATGTATTAGTAGATGGGACCCGGACCACTTGTCCAGGAGGTCCCACTGAAAAGTCCTTGCATGAAACCTGCCGAAGGGGATGGCCTCGTAGGCTGCCACCATTTTCCCCAGAACTCGAGTGCATTGATGAACAGACACTCTTTTTGGTTTCAGCAAGTCTCTGACCATGTTCTGGAGGTCCTGGGCTTTTTACATCGGAAGAAAACCCTCTTCTGTTCCGTGTCCAGAATCATGCCTAGGAATGATAGTCGAGTCGTTGGAATCAATTGTGACTTTGGCAGATTGAGAATCCAACCGTGTTGTTGTAGCACTCTCAGGGAGAGCGACACGCTCTTCTGCAATTGATCTTTCGATCTTGCTTTTATCAGGAGATCGTCCAAGTATGGGATAATTGTGACTCTCTGCCTGCGCAGGAGGACCATCATCTCCGCCATCACCTTGGTGAAAATCCTCGGAGCCGTGGAAAGCCCAAACGGCAACGTCTGAAACTGGTAATGACAGTCCTGTACAGCGAATCTCAGGTACGCCTGATGAGGAGGATATGGATATATGGGGACATGAAGGTATGCATCCTTTATGTCGAGTGACGCCATAAAATCCCCCCCTTCCAGACTGGAGATCACAGCCCAGAGCGATTCCATCTTGAATTTGAACTTTTTAAAGTACAGGTTTAGGGATTTTAGATTTAAAATGGGTCTGACCGAGCCATCCGGCTTCGGGACCACGAACAGGGTCGAAAAGTACCCTTTTCCCTGTTGGACCAGGGGAACCTTGACAATCACTTGCTGTTGGCACAGCTTTTGAATTGCAGCTAACACTACTTCCCTCTCTGGGGAAGAAGCTGGCAAGGCCGACTTGAAAAATCTGCGAGGGGGCACCTCTTCGAATTCCAGTTTGTAGCCTTGGGATACAATCTCCATCGCCCAAGGATCCACATCTGACAGAACCCAGACCTGGCTGAAGAGTCGAAGACGTGCCCCCACCGGTGCGGACTCCCTCAGTGGAGTCCCAGCGTCATGCGGTGGATTTAGTAGAAGCCGGGGAGGACTTCTGCTCTTGGGAACTAGTAGAAGCCGGGGAGGACTTCTGCTCCTGGGAACTAGCCGAAGCAGGTGTTCTCTTCCCTCTACCCTTACCTTGGCGAGGAAGGATGAGCACCGACCTCTTCTGGACTTATGCGACCGAAAGGACTGCATCTGATATTGTGGAGTTTTCTTTTGCTGTGGGGGAACAAACGGCAAAAAAATAAGATTTTACTCACCGGTAAATCTATTTCTCGTAGTCCGTAGTGGATGCTGGGTACTCCGTAAGGACCATGGGGAATAGACGGGCTCCGCAGGAGACTGGGCACTCTAAAGAGAGATTTAGGTCTACCTGGTGTGCACTGGCTCCTCCCCCTATGACCCTCCTCCAAGCCTCAGTTAGGACACTGTGCCCGGAAGAGCTGACACAATAAGGAAGGATTTTGAATCCCGGGTAAGACTCATACCAGCCACACCAATCACACCATATAACTCGTGATAGGAACCCCGGTTAACAGTATGATAACAATGGAGCCTCTGAACAGATGGCTCGCAATAACAACCCGATTTTTGTAACAATAACTATTTACAAGTATTGCAGACAATCCGCACTTGGGATGGGCGCCCAGCATCCACTACGGACTACGAGAAATAGATTTACCGGTGAGTAAAATCTTATTTTCTCTGACGTCCTAGTGGATGCTGGGTACTCCGTAAGGACCATGGGGATTATACCAAAGCTCCCAAATGGGCGGGAGAGTGCGGATGACTCTGCAGCACCGAATGAGAGAACTCCAGTTCCTCCTCAGCCAGGGTATCAAATTTATAAAATTTTGCAAACGTGTTTGCCCCTGACCAAGTAGCAGCTCGGCAAAGTTGTAAAGCCGAGACCCCTCGGGCAGCCGCCCAAGATGAGCCCACCTTCCTTGTGGAATGGGCTTTCACATTTTTAGGCTGCGGTAGTCCCACCGTAGAATGTGCCAGCTGAATAGTGCTACAAATCCAGCGCGCGATAGACTGCTTAGAAGCAGGTGCACCCAGCTTGTTGGGTGCATATAGAACAAACAGCGAGTCAGTTTTCCTGACTCCAGCCGTCCTGGAAACATAAATTTTCAGGGCCCTGACTACGTCCAGAAACTTGGAATCCTCCAGGTCCCTAGTAGCCGCAGGCACCACAATAGGTTGGCTCAAGTGAAAAGCTGACACCACCTTCGGGAGAAACTGAGGACGAGTCCTCAACTCTGCCCTATCCATATGGAAAATCAGATAGGGGCTTTTACAGGACAAAGCCGCCAATTCTGACACCCGTCTGGCTGAAGCCAGAGCCAACAACATAACCACTTTCCACGTGAGATATTTTAAATCCACAGTCTTAAGTGGCTCAAACCAATGTGATTTTAGAAATTCCAAGACCACATTGAGATCCCAAGGTGCCACTGGGGGCACAAAAGGAGGCTGAATATGCAGGACTCCCTTGACAAAAGTCTGAACTTCAGGCAGTGAAGCCAGTTCTTTCTGGAAGAAAATCGACAGGGCCGAGATCTGGACCTTAATGGACCCCAATTTGAGGCCCAAAGTCACACCTGCTTGCAGGAAGTGTAAGAAACGACCCAGTTGAACTTCCTCCATTGGGGCCTTCTTGGCCTTACACCAAGCAACATATTTCCGCCAAATGCGGTGATAATGCTTTGCGGTGACATCCTTCCTGGCTTTGATCAGGGTAGGGATGACTTCCTCCGGAATACCTTTTTCCTTCAGGATCCGGCGTTCAACCGCCATGCCGTCAAACGCAGCCGCGGTAAGTCTTGGAACAGACAGGGTCCCTGCTGCAGCAGGTCTTGTCTGAGCGGCAGAGGCCAAGGGTCCTCTGCAAGCATCTCTCGAAGTTCCGGGTACCAAGTCCTTCTTGGCCAATCCGGAGCCACGAGAATAGTTCTCACTCCTCGCTTTCTTATTATTCTCAGTACCTTGGGTATGAGGGGCAGAGGAGGAAACCCATAAACCGACTGGTACACCCACGGTGTCACTAGAGCGTCCACAGCGATCGCCTGAGGGTCCCTTGACCTGGCGCAATACCTTTTTAGCTTTTTGTTTAGGCAGGACGCCATCATGTCCACCTGTGGTTTTTCCCAACGGTTGACCAGCATTCGGAAAACTTCTGGATGAAGTCCCCATTCTCCCGGGTGGAGGTCGTGCCTGCTGAGGAAGTCTGCTTCCCAGTTGTCCACTCCCGGAATGAATACTGCTGTCAGTGCTAACACATGATTCTCTGCCCATCGGAGAATCCTTGTGGCTTCTGCCATTGCCCTCCTGCTTCTTGTGCCGCCCTGTCTGTTTACATGGGCGACCGCCGTGATGTTGTCTGACTGGATCAGCACCGGCCGGTTCTGAAGCAGGGGTCTTGCTTGACTTAGGGCATTGTAAATGGCCCTTAGCTCCAGAATATTTATGTGAAGTGAAATCTCCTGATTTGACCATAGTCCTTGGAAATTTCTTCCCTGTGTGACTGCCCCCCAGCCCCGAAGGCTGGCGTCCGTGGTCACCAGGACCCAGTCCTGTATTCCGAATCTGCGGCCCTCTAGTAGATGAGCCGTCTGCAGCCACCACAGCAGCGACACCCTGGTTCTTGCCGATAGGGTTATCCGCTGTTTTATCTGGAGATGGGACCCGGACCATTTGTCCAACAGGTCCCACTGGAAAGTCCTTGCGTGGAACCTCCCGAATGGAATTGCCTCGTACGAAGCTACCATCTTTCCCAGAACTCGTGTGCATTGATGTACCGACACCTGTACCGGTTTTAGGATGTCTCTGACTAGAGATGACAACTCCTCGGCTTTTTCCACTGGAAGAAACACTCTTTTCTGGTCTGTGTCCAGAATCATTCCCAGGAACAGAAGACGTGTCGTCGGGACCAGCTGTGACTTTGGAATATTGAGAATCCAGCCGTGCTGTTGTAGCACGTCCCGAGCAAGTGCTACCCCTACTATCAACTGTTCCTTGGACCTCGCCTTTATCAGGAGATCATCCAAGTACGGGATAATTGAAACTCCTTTCTTGCGAAGGAGTATCATCATTTCGGCCATTACCTTGGTAAAGACCCTCGGTGCCGTGGATAACCCAAACGGCAGCGTCTGGAACTGATACTGACAGTCCTGTACCACAAATCTGAGGTACTCCTGGTGAGGAGGGTAAATGGGGACATGTAGGTACGCATCCTTGATGTCCAGGGAGACCATGTAGTCCCCCTCCTCCAGGCTCGCAATAACCGCCCTGAGCGATTCCATCTTGAACTTGAACCTTTTGATATAAGTGTTCAAGGATTTTAAATTTAAGATGGGTCTCACCGAACCGTCCGGTTTCGGTACCACAAACATTGTGGAATAGTAACCCTTTCCTTGCTGAAGGAGGGGTACCTTGACAATCACTTGCTGTGAATACAGTTTTTGAATAGCCACCAACACTGCCTCCCTGGCAGAGGGAGTTGCCGGTAAGGCAGATTTTAGGAAACGGCGGGGGGGGAGACGTCTCGAATTCCAGTCTGTACCCCTGAAGTACTACTTGAAGGACCAGGGATCCACCTGTGAGAGAGCCCACTATGTGCTGAAATTTTTGAGACGGGCCCCCACCGTACCCGGGTCCGCCTGAGCAGCCCCAGCGTCATGCTGTGGACTTACCGGACGCAGGGGAGGACTTCTGCTCTTGGGAACTAGCTGTGTGTTGCAGCTTTTTTCCTCTACCTTTGCCTCTCGGCAGAAAGGATGAGCCTCTAGCCCTCTTGCTTTTCTGGGGCCGAAAGGACTGTACCTGATAATACGGTGCTTTCTTTTGCTGTGGGGCAGCCTGTGGCAAAAAGGTCGATTTCCCAGCAGTAGCTGTGGACACGAGGTCCGAAAGACCATCCCCAAACAGTTCCACCCCCTTATAGGGCAAAACCTCCATGTGCCGCTTTGAGTCGGCATCGCCAGCCCATTGCCGAGTCCATAACCCCCTTCTGGCGGCAATGGACATAGCGCTTATTCTTGATGCCAGCCGGCAAATATCCCTCTGTGCATCACGCATGTATAAGACTGCATCTTTTATATGCTCAATCGTCAGCAAAATATTGTCCCTATCCATGGTATCGATATTATCTGACAGGGAATCTGACCACGCAGCAGCAGCACTGCACATCCAAGCTGATGCAATCGCTGGTCGTAATATAATGCCCGTGTGTGTGTAAATAGAAAGCAGTAAGCTACCCTAAAAGCTATCAGCAGGTTCCTTCAGGGTGGCCGTATCCGGAGACGGTAGTGCCACCTTCTTTGATAAGCGTGTCAGCGCCTTATCTACCCTAGGGGGTGTTTCCCAACGTGACCTATCCTCTAACGGGAAAGGGTACGCTGCCAATAATCGTTTTGAAATTATCAATTTCTTATCAGGGGAAGTCCACGCTTCCTCACACACCTCATTTAATTCCTCAGATGCAGGAAAAACTACTGGTAGTTTTTTCTCACCAAACATAATACCCTTTTTTGTGGTACCTGGGGTATTATCAGAAATGCGTAAAACATTTTTCATTGCCTCAATCATGTAACGGGTGGACCTATTGGAGGGTACACTTGTCTCATCATCGTCGACACTGGAGTCGGTATCCGTGTCGACGTCTGTATCTGTCACCTGAGTTAGCGGGCGTTTTAAAGCCCCTGATGACATTTGAGACGCTGGAACAGGCACAAGCTGTGTAGCCGGCTGTCCTATGTCGTCAAACCTTTTGTGTAAGGAGTTGACACTTTCACGCAATTCCTTCCATAAGTCCAGCCACACAGGTGTCGACCCCGCAGGGGGTGACATCACATTAACAGGCATTTGCTCCGCCTCCACATCATTTTCCTCCTCATACATGTCGACACAGCAGTACCGACACACAGCAGACACACAGGGAATGCTCTTACAGAGGACAGGACCCCAAAAAGCCCTTTGGGGAGACAGAGGGAGAGTATGCCAGCACACACCAGAGCGCTATATATCACAGGGATATCACCTATAGAAGTGTGTTTTCCCTTTATAGCTGCATAAATATAGTTATACTGCGCCTAATTTGTGCCCCCCCTCTCTTTTTTACCCTTTTCTGTAGTGCAGGACTGCAGGGGAGAGCCAGGGAGCTTCCTTCCAGCGAAGCTGTGAGGGAAAAATGGCGCCAGTGTGCTGAGGGAGATGGCTCCGCCCCTTTTTCGGCGGGCTTTCTCCCGCTAATGTAAAAGTTCTGGCAGGGGTTAAAAAGCACCTATATAGCCCCTGGAGCTATATATGGTGCCAGTTTGCCAGCCAAGGTGTTAGTATTGCTGCTCAGGGCGCCCCCCCCCCCCCCCCAGCGCCCTGCACCCATCAGTGACCGCAGTGTGTGGTGTGCATGAGGAGCAATGGCGCACAGCTGCAGTGCTGTGCGCTACCTTGGAGAAGACAGAAGTCTTCTGCCGCCGATTTTCTGGACCACCTTCTTGCTTCTGGCTCTGTAAGGGGGACGGCGGCGCGGCTCCGGGAACGGACGACGAGGTCGGGTCCTGTGTTCGATCCCTCTGGAGCTAATGGTGTCCAGTAGCCTAAGAAGCCCAAGCTACCACCACTTAGGTAGGTTCGCTTCTTCTCCCCTTAGTCCCTCGATGCAGTGAGCCTGTTGCCAGCAGGTCTCACTGAAAGTAAAAAACCTAAACTATACTTTCTTTCTAGGAGCTCAGGAGAGCCCCTAGTGTGCATCCAGCTCGGCCGGGCACAGAAATCTAACTGAGGCTTGGAGGAGGGTCATAGGGGGAGGAGCCAGTGCACACCAGGTAGACCTAAATCTTTCTTTAGAGTGCCCAGTCTCCTGCAGAGCCCGTCTATTCCCCATGGTCCTTACGGAGTACCCAGCATCCACTAGGACGTCAGAGAAAGTAGGATTTACCCACCGTAGCTGTGGCAACCAGGTCCGCGAGACCTTCCCCAAATAAAACTTCACCTTTGTATGGCAAAACCTCCATATGCTTCTTTGAGTCTGCATCCCCGACCATTGGCGGGTCCACAGGGATCGCCTAGCAGAAATCCCCATGGCGTTGGCTCTATAACCCAGCAGCCCAACGTCTCTTTGAGCGTCCCTCATATATAAGACTGCGTCTTTAATGTGGCCTAAGGTCAATAAAATGGTATCCCTATCTAGGGTATCAAGGTCAGCTGACAAGATCTGTCCAAGCTGCAACCGCACTACACACCCATGCCGATGCTATTGCCGGTCTGAGTAAAGCACCCGTATGCGCATAAATAGATTTTAAAGTAGTCTCCTGCCTGCAATCAGCAGGATCCTTGAGGGCTGCCGTGTCCGGAGACGGTAGCGCCACCTTCTTGGACAGGCGCGCTAAAGCCTTGTCCACCCTGGGTGAGGATTCCCAGCATACCTTGTCCTGTGCAGGGAAAGGATACGCCATAAGAATCCTTTTGGGAATCTGCAGTTTTTTATCTGGAGTTTCCCAAGCTTTTTCAAATAATTTGTTAAGCTCATGAGATGGGGGAAAGGTTACCTCAGGTTTCTTTTCCTTATAAATGCACACCCTCGTGTCAGGGACAGAGGGGTCATCTGTGATATGCAAAACATCTTTTATTGCAATAATCATATAATGAATACTTTTGGCCACCCTTGGGTGTAACCTCGCGTCATCGTAGTCGACACTGGAGTCAGGATCCGTGTCGGTATCAGTGTCTGCAATTTGCGATAGGGGACGTTTTTGAGACCCAGAAGGGCCCTGTGATTGACTCTCTGCTTTTTCCCTGGACTCTGCTTTGTCCAGTCTCTTATGTAATAAGGTCACATTTGCATTTAAAACATTCCACATGTCCATCCAATCATGAGTCGGCGTTGCCGACGGAGACACCACAATCATCTGCTCCACCTCCTCCTTAGCTGAGCCTTCCGCAGACATGCCGACACTCGTACCGACACCCCCACCCACACAGGGATATAGTTATAAGGAGACAGTTCCCCAATAAGGCCCTTTGGAGAGACAGAGAGAGTATGCCAGCACACACCCAGCGCCAACTGACACTGGAAATTAAATTACCAAATAATAGCGCTTTTATATTAATTACTGTGTTAATACACTCACTGCGCCTTACAAGTGCCCCCCCCCCCCCCTCCTCTTTTCCGCACTGTGTCGCCGTGTTCAGCAGGGGAGAGACCGGGGAGCCAGCTTCTCTGCAGATCTCTGTGGAGAAAATGGCGCTGGCTAGTGCTGAGGGACCAAGCTCCGCCCCCTCCAGCGGCGGGCTTCGGTACAGTTTAAAGTATCTCAAAACTGGCGGGGATTCAAAGAAATACTGCCTCTGCAGTGTCCAACCTAATAATGCCAGATATAGAGGTTTTATTGCTGCCCAGGGCGCCCCGCCTGCGCCCTGCACCCATCAGTGCCCGCTAGTGTGTGTAGTGTGTGGGAGCAATGGCGCGCAGCGTTACCGCTGCGCGCTTACCTCAGTGAAGATCTGAAGTCTTATGCCACCTTGAAGTCCACTTTTCTTCTTATACTCACCCGGCTTCTATCTTCCGGCTCTGCGAGGAGGACGGCGGCGCGGCTCCGGGACGAACAGCGAGGGGAGACCTGCGTTCCGACTCCCTCTGGAGCTAATGGTGTCCAGTAGCCTAAGAAGCAGAGCCTATCACTTCAGTAGGTCTGCTTCTCTCTCCTCAGTCCCACGATGCAAGGAGCCCGTTGCCAGCAGTGCTCCCTGAAAATAAAAAACCTAACAAAATTCTTTATCAGAGAAACTCGAGAGCTCCCCTGTAATGCACCCAATCTCCTCTGGGCACAGGATCTAACTGAGGTCTGGAAGAGGGGCATAGAGGGAGGAGCCAGTGCACACCCATCTAAAGTTCTTTATAGTGCCCATGTCTCCTGCGGAGCCCGTCTATACCCCATGGTCCTTACGGAGTCCCCGGCATCCTCTAGGACGTAAGAGAAAATAAATAAATCTCTCTCTAATAAATATATATATATCGAACCCAATAATACAGAGCCGGCCCTAGCCAATATGATGCCCTAGGCAAGATTTTGACTGGTGCCCCCTAGCACCACCGCTGGTTCCGCCTCTGACCTTGCACCTCTTACCCAGCACCATCGCCCCTCATCCATAGCAGTCCTTATTTTGGTGTTTGTACCCCCTATATTTTAAATGGGAACAGTTCGCACATTTGGCGCACAGCCCAAAAAGGGGTGTGTTTTTGCTGGCAAGGGGCATGGCCACACAATAGTAACCCCAATTCCAATTACGCCACACAGTACTGCAACTTTATTCACATTTGATCATGCGATAGTGTCCATAATTCATATTACATCCCACAGTAGTATCACTTTACCTTATAAACATTACTCCTCACAGTAGAGCCCCTTATTCACATTACATCACACTGAATTGCTCCTTATTCACATTACACCACACCCTATTGCTCTTTATTCACATTAGACGACACAGTAGTGCCCTTTCTATACGCAATGCCACATAGTAAAGCCCCTTATACACATAATTCCACACAGTAATGCCGCTTACACATATAAGACACATTATTAATGTCCTTATAAACATAATGCGTCTTACACATTATGACAACCTTTATTAATGCCCTTTTACACATAATGTCCCTTACACATATGTTGCACATTATTAATGCCCTTATACACATAATGACATACATAGTGCCCCCTACACATTTGCTGTACATTATTAGTGCCTCTATACACATAATGACACGTACAGTAGTACCCTGTTACACATATGCCACACATTATTAATGCCCTTATACACATAATGACACACATAGTGCCCCTTACACATATGTTGCACATTATTAATGCATTTTTGCATGACACACATAATGCTCCTTACACATATTCCGAACACTACTGCACAACCAACCCACTCATATGCACACAGCACTCACACTGCCACTAACACTGTGACCTCTGCCTCTGCTTGGATACTGTTGTGTCCTCATAAATCTTGCCTCAATGCTAAAGTCTGGCACATTTTTTTAATGAAAATGCATCTTATTTGCATTGCTATGTGGCTAGAATGCACAAGCACCTTCTACTGATTAAAATGATATGCAGCATGCCTATATACTGTGTGAGACTGTGGCTGTATCTGCATATGAAATGCTACACACAGAATATAGGCATGCCGCATATCATTTTAATCAGCAGAAGCTGCTGATGCCCCTAGGCATATCAAATGCCCTAGGCAATTGCCTAGTTTGCCTATGCCTATGGCCGGCTCTGCAATAATATCCTGCCATGGGTGGGCCAATTTAGTCCTGCTAGTAGTGGCATTAATCAGATCTCCAAGAGCATGTGGCATATAGTTCAATCTGATAAGGAATTGAACTTAGGTCAGACTAGATTACTGTCATGTTACACTAGACGGCGGAATATCAGGGACATGCTTGTTAAGCTGACATCTCCCCAAATCCACAGGTGTTAATGCAGGCCAACTCTAGAGGATGCATTAGATGAACATGCATCACATGCCAATTTATGATCAGTGGCAAAAATTTCCCACATCCACTTACTGGTAGAATTTTGACCATTAACTATACCCTGACGTGCTCATCCAAGTTTGTAGTTTACCAGTTATTGTGCCCGTGTGGGCTGTCATATATAGGTAAAACTGTGAGAATGTTTAAAGAACGGATGGCAGCTCACCGTTCGGCTATTAAAGCAGCAATTGCCAAAGGTTCAAGTGATCAACCAGTCGCCCGGCACTTTGCGACAGCACGACACCCATTGGTGTCGCTACGCTACCGCATGGTTGACCATGTTCCCCCCTTGATTCGGGGTGGTGATAGGGGTATGAAATTGCTTCAGCTTGAAACAAGATGGATCCACCGTCTGGGGACCCTACACCCTAGAGCAGTGATTTTCAACCTTGTTTTACTCGCGGCACACCGAACAATAATTTAAAATTGCCAAGGCACACCATCCGTTCCCCACAGAAAAAAACAAAACACACACATTGGCCCTCACAGTAAAAAAAAAAAATCCACACATACATTGGCCTACACAGAAAAACAATCACATTGCTCCCCACATGAATCATGTTGCTCACACATAAATCAATCACATTTCTCCCCACATAAACCCTATTGCTCCCCACATGAATTATTCACATTTGTTCCCCCCATAAATCCATAAATTCTTATTCTCCCAAAATAAATCCTATTGAAATCCTATTGTTCCCCACAGGAGAAATAAAACAACAAATATTAGCCCCTACTGGTTAGCTGTCCTCGTCCCTGTCCCTCAGTGGCGGGGGTAGTTCATAGTGGAGTGCTGCGAATACTGAGCAGGGTGCGGTCGGGCTGGTGTAAATGTGGGTGGGAAAGGAAATCTGTGTATGCAGGCGGGAACTGGAAGATGTGTATGCAGGTGGGTGGGCTGGCTGGGTGGTGAGACGTGGCGGCCGTGACCTATGATATCACACTGCCGCGTCATCAAGGCATAGGTCACGGCCGGAGGATGACTGATCCTCTAAGAAAAGCCCAGGCCAACAGTTCACTCTGAAGGTGCAGGAAGCTGCTCTGGCTCCGCGGCACACCTTGCAACTGGTCGCGGCACACTAGTGTGCCACGGCACATTGGTTGAAAAAGCCTGCCCTAGAGGTTTGAATGAGCACCTAGGGTTAAATGTATTCTTATAAGTTCTGCTGTTAAATTTACAAATATATACAAATATAAACCCTGCGGTCATTTGTATAGCTATGGGTTTGGCTTCTATAATATTATTTTATTGGGACTATTTTATTGGGTGTATTTGATCTGGATATGCGTCTCTGGTCTATCTAATATCATATATATGAGTTCCTTTAGTTTAAATTCAGTTGCATTTCAGATATATATATACAGGTCGCTATGCATTGAAATCTTAATAATCGTTATGCATGTGTATCCTAATGAAACTGGCTTTTAGACTGTGGTAACCCATACTTTGCACTTAGTGTGTAGTTGGAATGTACTTATTATGCATGTACGATTTTCCTCTCTGCTTATTGCTTAGTGATGTTACCATGACTACCGGCAGTGGGTAGTGACGTCATTGGTGAGCGCCGACGGACCAGGCGGGTGTCTGGGATCCGGAAGTGCGGTCATGGCGTTCGGCACACACAGTATATAGGTAAGCACTGTTTGTATGTTGTCACTTGACCTGATGAAAATGCACAATTAAATTGCATTGAAACGTTGTCACTACTTTAACTGTAAGTGTTCTGATCATTTCGTCGCATGGAGTGCCGCACCCGTTGTTGGTTGTATCTGGTATCTGTGGAAGCACCCAGCGCCATTGTATCTATTATTGGGAGAGCCGGTCCCGCATGGTGTGTGTGTGTGTATGTGTATGTGTATGTGTATATATATATATATATATATATATATATATATATATATATATATATATATACATACATACATACATACACACACACACACATACATACATACATACATACATACACCACCAACTGTCCTATTTACGTGAGATAGCGCAAATCGGAATATACTGTCACGGGCATCAAGGCTTTAGCTTTGCAAAAAATCATCAAGTGCAGCACTGAAGGAATATTTTACGGAAAGACTGGTGGCCATGACCTCTTGTCAAGGTGGCACAAGCTCTTAGTCCTAAGCACAGACCTATAAAAAAAATTGGGAAGTTTGATGCAAGGACAGATGGAACCCTACCTGCATAGCGTTGTGATTAAAAGGAAACCTCCAACAGAATCCTATAGAACAGTGCTCCCTAAGGAGATAGTGAGGGGGAGCTATAGCAAGCTTGATAAACGACAGAAGCCCACTGATGGCTTTGGCAACTTTTGCCCTTTATCTCTCTCCAGAGCTTGATACATCTTCACTTTGTGCTGTACCTAAACTTTCAATGTCGAATCGAATTTACAATCATTTTAGGTGCCTAGATTACAGTGACATTCCCAAAGTTTCAAGAGTCAATAGAGTCATTTTAGACTGGGTCCTGCACTCTCTCTCAATATCAAAGTTCTTTTCCCAAGGTCCTTACTTAACCACTATGTCTGTTCATTTTGTGGTTACCCACTAAAATGTTGATAACTTATTTCTAAGTCATTAAGTATACACTCAGTGGCCAAAATAGTAGATTTTGTCCTGGACCACCTATCCGAAGCACCACTGCAAGTGTTCCATGGCACACAGTTTGGGAACCATGATTTAGCGACTGTTTTATTGGCACATATTAGGCCTGGTAAGAGCTATTAAGCCTCATTTCAAGAACAAAGCCAAACAAGTATTGCTGCTGGCCACATGCATTAGTTAATGGTTACTAATGGATAGCTACAAAAGGATAACTAGTTCCATCACAGATTAGGTTTTCTCAATCTGGTTCCACAAACATAATAAAGACTTCAGCGTACTCTAATAGTCTCCACAGTTACCAGATATCAGCACAATGCATACGAGAGGATATGGCAGAATGAGCAATTTGCGCTATGATTGTGCAAACAAAAATCTTTGTAATGTTGCCAACGAGTGCGATACACCATCCTGGCGTTCAGGATGCCGGCGATCACATGACCGACACTAGCATCCCAACATTTAAAATACCAACATGGGACGGCATAATTATTTTACCCCACCCCTGTCCCCTATGGTAACCTGCCTGGGGAGCCAGCAAGGGCTAAGATTCAGGGAGTGGCAGCTAGGGCTAAGATTCAGGGAGTGGCGGCTAGGGCTAACCTGCCCTCTAGTGGCTAATCCTAACCTCTACCCCTAACAGGCACCCAGATACTTACCTTCGGGATGTCGGCAGTCGGTGTTACGGCATTCCGAGTGTTGTCGAGATTCCGGCATCTGTCACATGACCGCTGGCATCCCAAGCGCCGGGATGCTAACTGCATCCCGTTTCCAACACCTTTTTGAATGCTTATCACAAAGAATTCAGGCTGCACTATGGGAAAAGGGAATGCTCTACCCAGGACTATGAAGATGTACCCAATAAGAGTGGCCACTGAGCGTTCACTGAGCTGATCCATGTAACATTAGGGAGAGCTATCTGATAGATAGATTATATATTACACTGCTCAAAAAAATAGCGGGAACACTAAAATAACACATCCTAGATCTGAATGAATGAAATATTCTTCAGACCAGCGAAACGCATTGGGCTTAAGCTTGTAGGACCACAAGTATCAGCACCCATATCCACCTCCTGGTAAACTTTGGACTTTTCAGCTTCCACTAGGATGAAATTCCGACACAAGTTCTTCATATGATCTGGACTCACCCCCTTCTGCCGTTTGGTTCCTAACTGCAAGAGAGACCTAGGGGACTTATTTGGAATCCAGTCTGGTAAATTACCTTATACCTAATTGAACTTGTGGGCAAATGTGGAACAGCGTCCTAGCCAGGAATTGTGGACATTATACTTGAAAGGGTCAATCCTGTGGGATCCTACAAAGTGTACTTATCATCGTGTAACAATTGCTTGTGTTTTACTTTTGAGGGGTAGGATAACCTCTCCTTGATGAATGTTTATTAAATGTACTTTTTAAATTTTAATTATTGAGTCGTTCATCTCATTTTGAATTCCAGCCGGCGCCAGTACCTATCTTTTTCTATTTTACCTACATTATCAAGGGAACTGACCTTCCCAGTACAGGCTGCCGTTGACAGCGCACTCCATCTGTGTATTTGCTTCCTAAGTGGACAGTTTGATTTCACAGAAGTGTGATTGCCTTGGAGTTACATTGTGTTAAGTGTTCCCTTTATTTTTTTGAGCAGTGTATATACACCACAGACTGTATATGCACCACAGACTGTCCAGGAGTTGGCGGATGCTTTAGTCCAAGTCTGGGAGGTGATCCCTCAGGAGACCATCCGCCACCTCATCAGGAGCATGCCCAGGTGTTGTAGGGAGGTCATACAGGCACGTGGAGGCCACACACACTGAGCCTCATTTTGACTTGTTTTAAGGACATTGCATCAAAGTTGGATCAGCCTGTAGTGTGTTTTTCCACTTTAATTTTGAGTGCGACTCCAAATCCAGAACTCCATGGGTTAATAAATTTGATTTCCATTGATAATTTTTGTGTGATTTTGTGGTCAGCACATTCAACTATGTAAAGAACAAAGTATTTATTATTATCCTTTATTTATATGACGCCACAAGGGTTCCGCAGCGCCCAATTACAGAGTACAGTGACTTACAGTTGAAGACAATATAGGACAAGTACAGGGTAACTAAGCATAACTAGATGACAGATAAGTAGATGACAGAGATAAGTTCCAGGTGGCCAAAAAACTGCGTGATTTGGGCAGTTGAGGATTATTAATGTAAGTAAAGTGTAAGCACATGAGGGAAGAGGGCCCTACTCGTGAGAGCTTACATTCTAAGATAAGAAAATAAGAATATTTCATTCAGATCTAGGATGTGTTATTTTAGTGTTCCCTTTATTTTTTTGAGCAGTGTATATATCAGATAGCTCTCCCTAATGTTACATGGATCAGCTCACTATTATATATTCAATCCCAGTATTATTATTTAGTAATATTCTGAGCACCAGTGACTCACAGACTTCCCCAAGGTCAGCAGCAGCTGACACGGATTGTATATAAAATGGCAAACTGCTGCCCTGTCAGCAGTCCCTGCTCACATTTCTCCCCACCAATCGAAGTATTTTCAATTAGAGGAGGCAGCGAAAATTGGGCCAGTACAGCTAAATATAACAGACACAGGCCGACTAAATGGCTCAGCCTGCCAAAGAGCATATTGATTTGGAGAAATGCTTCCATTAGCAGTGTCAGAGAAAATGCATCTGATGTTCTCATGTCTTCATCATGTTCGCGCTCAGCTTTCCTGAAAACTATACAGACAGACAGACTGGGTAAGTAGCAGACTAGCACAGATGGACACTTGGGGGTAATTTACTAACAAAATGCAAGAGTACAAAAGTAATTCCTTTCAGTGTAACTATGCCCACTGCGCATTTATTTGTACATTTAATATGACATGGCTATAGAACACTGCCCATTTAAACAGGGACAATTCCGGATTATATAATTAGTGGCCTACAACCTACTTCTACGAATGACGTATTTGCAAAGTGGCCACATGCTGACCGTTCCTGCTCCTCAAACAGACTGGATTTGTGGAAAATGTGGTTTTGCTCTGGGGCCCTGGTTCTCCCCGAACACCTGAATAAATGTCTTATTTGGCAGATCGTATATACCTTCCACATCAGATAATCCTAGAGGTTTGACGCTCAGGCTTCGTCTTGCAGATTCGACCAGATTACAAGGTGTGTAGCCAAGATCATATCTTACTGCTAGTTTAGAATACGAGTGTAATGCTGGCCATGCACTAGTACGATACCGCGTACGAATGTTCGATTTAGGTACGATTTAGAGGAGTCGTATGATGCATTGTGTGCACATCGTATGTGTTTTGGGTATGATTACGATGCGCGGCCCCCGTGGGTCGAATGTCGCACCCTCAGATCATACAGTATGTGCAGCCCATATTATCAGTCGTAATCGTATACACACTGTACCTTGTTTTATGCGCATACAATGCATCGTATACAATCTGCATCATTTTTGAGTGGCATTTCTTTCCAGGTGATCACGTGCTTTTTGTGAGGCTCTCAATGATTGATAGTTTGTATGCTTCATCGTATGCACATAAAACTCCAAATTGTGTGCTAGGGGCACCCGGGGTAATTGAAGGGAAATCGTTTGAGGAATCAGATCGGATGCTGGTCGTCCTAATGTATGGCCAGCTTAACAGAACAAAATAAGGACCTAACATCTAGGTTTTCCGTGAATTAATTTTTTTTTTATTTTTTTTTTTAGGCTCTGTGGTTCATCTCTCAGCCTTGGCCAAACTCCCAGCAAGTAAGAAACAAAAGGGGAATATGTTTGGAGGTTGCACCAATCAGCAGCCACAACTACAAAGATTGCAGCTTCTGAACTCGCTTTCAAGTCATACTGCCCTTAAGCAGCCAGTTTTAAGAAATAAAACTTAATGTTTTGCAGGTTCTAGATTACAGAAACAAAAGGGGCCCCAGCAGAGCCGGCCCTAACCAATATGATGCCCTAGGCAAGATTTTGGCTGGTGCCCCCTTGGACAGCCGCTAGTTCTGCCTCTGACCCAACACCCCTTTCCCAGCACCATCACCCCCCACCCATAGTAGTCCTCATTTTAGTGCTTCTATCCCCTATATTTTAAATAGGAACAGTGCACACACTTGGCGCACAGCCCAAAGAGAGGTGTGCTCTTGCTGGGAAGGGGCATGTCCACACAATAGTACCCCCAATTCAAATTACGCCACACAGTAGTGCAACTTTATTCACATTTTATCATGCAATAGTGTCCCTTATTCACCTTACATCAAACAGTAGTACCATTTTACCTTATATACATTAATCCTCACAGTAGTGCCCCTATTCACATTACATCACACTGAACTGCTCCTTATTCACATTGCACCACACTATACTGCTCTTTATTCACATTAGACCACACAGTAGTTCCCTGTTCTATACGTTACACCACACTTTTTACTTACTTTTAAGATCGTTTTCTTACTTATAACAAGTGCAAGAAACCTATAAACCATGGCTTACAAGAAGATTCCCATCTCTCGTTTTCAGATACTGATGCAGAGCTCATGCAGAATAATAACGGCAAGACAGACCTACAACATTATGGGCATGGATTGTTAGCAATGGAAACAGCAGCACAAGTAAAACAGCCATAAGGGGAAAAGACTGATCCCGCCTCACTCAGCAACTGTGTTTTACGCTATTTGTCAACCCGCAGGATTGGAAGAGAATGTAAACTGGATGACACAGTGATGGACATGCTGTTCACTCTAGGGTGAATACAGCGTAGGGTGCGGTCATGAAATAGGACACTTCTGTGCGTGCATCTGAAAAGGGGGTGTGGCCACCAGGGGAGTGGGTGGTTTTGTGACACACACACCCTGTTAGTTACTCTTGGGGGCATGCCCAGCACTTAGAGATGCTGGGCTGCTCCAAAGCTCTCCCCGCTCTGTGAATAGATGCCAAGTGCATGGCATTTATTCACCGATGAAGAACGCTAAACTACAACTTTTCCCACCCGACAGACACTGCGCACTGTGGGTGGGGACGGCAAAGGGCAGGCTATTTTAGCAGGGCACCTCCATGAGAGCAGAGTAGATACTTCAGGCCTAATTCAGATCTGATCGCAGCAGAATTTTTTTTTGCTAATGGGCAAAACCATGTGCACTGCAGCAGGGGGCAGATATAACATGTGCAGATAGCTTTAGACTTAGGTGTGGTGTATTCAAATTGAAATCTAAATTGCAGTGTAAAAATAAAGCAGCCAGTATTTACCCTGCACAGAAACAATATTACCCACACAAAGCTAAAGGCCCATAAACACTGGCCGAGTTTGAGCTCAAAGTAACTCACTTCTGGCGTTTTGAGCTACTTTGAGGTCAAACTCGGCCAGTGTGTATGGCCGGGCGGTAAGCGGTGAGCACTCATGCGCTCTCCCGCATCATCGCTGGCCCCCCACCGTCTGTTGGGTGGTTTGAACAGCCGAGTGAAGCACTTTCCAGTCTCCTACTGTGGAAAGTGGTTCACTCCCGTGAACATCGTTGGGCACAGGGAAAAATCGCTCAGTGTGTATGCACTGACCGATTATCCTGCCAGCGATGTTCACATCGGTCACATCATCGCTGTGCATACACGCCCAGTGTGTATGCACCTTTACTCTCTCTGCACGTTACATCTGCCCCACCTGCAGTCCACGTGGTTTTGCCAATTAGCTAACAAATTTGCTGCTGCGATCAGATCTAAGGGGGTAATTCAGATCTGATTGCTGCTGTGCATTTCTGCACAGTGGGCAATAAGTTCTGAACTGCGCATGCACCACTATGCGCTGGCGTGTCACACAACAGCATCAGGCTTCGGAGCCTACCGACGGGACGAAAAATCCGAACGCCCGGGTGTTCGCAAGGTGATTGACAGGAAGAGGCCGTTTGTGGGTGGCAACTGACAGTTTTCCAGGAGTGTCCGGAAAAACACCGGCGGGATCAGGAGTTTTCTGGGAGGGTGTCTGGCGTCCGCTCCGGACCTGATCAGCAGGATTCCATTGCAGCGGCTGAGTAAGTCCTGGGCGGAGCAGATACTGCACAAACTGATTTTTGTGCAGCTCTGCTAATGAAGCAATCGCACACTTGCACAGCATTTTCCTCTCCCCCTTAGGCGGTGACTATCTGATCGCAGGTCAGCAAAAAATGCAGCCCAGCGATCAGATCTGAATTAGGCATTCAACTTCATTTGTGGGATCAAATATACACAGGGTACCATGGGGTTCATTGAAGGAATTAAGCAAGTTGATGTCTGAGGAAGAGCAAACCATTTCATGTTGGTTCAATAGGTACTTTGAGTTAGAAGCTTGTGCAGAGAAGAAAGACTGGAAGTACCTTTGTTTGACAGTGTCAAGAAGATTGATAGGAGTTTTACTTTTGCAGTAACAAAAAAAAAAAAAAATATGCATATCTAAATTGTAGTAATAATAATAATACTGAACATGGTCTGAGAGAAGGGTCACCAGCATGAAGAGTAAGAGGAAGAAACATTGAAGCACAGGTGCATGGTCAATGAGAAAATGGCTGTAAGGGTCTGGAAATAATATTTGACATCTGTTACATGAGGAAGGGGAAGTTAGAGGAAAAATGTAATTTGTACAACAGTCGGTGTCTATAGAGAAGGGCCAATCAGGTCTGTCAGCTTCTGAAGGCTGCTGTCCGCTTTTATTTGCTATAGCCTTCTAAATAACACTTTACTCAGCTATAAGGCTCTTTCCTTAACAAATAATATTTTTAAGAGAGGTGTATGTGTGGGATGTGGTTAATATACCGGAATTCAGACAGGCGTGGAAATGACGGCGGTCAGAATCCCGACCACAGTCCGGTATTCCCACAACACACCCGAATGGGAATATAATCTGTGGTAAGGCCGCCACCGGGCCAGAAGCATGGCAAGCACAGAGAGCCCACGAGTGGACTTGCTGCCTCAATTCCAGCTGATGCGATGCCGCTCCCGGTATAGTGACAGCCGGCATCCCGTCAGCCAGTCACCCGTATGTATACCATATGTATAGATTGTAAGCTTGCGAGCAGGGCCTTCCTACCTCTGTCTGTCTGTTTTTACCCAGTTTTGTTCTATTACTGTTGTTCTAATTGTAAAGCGCAACGGAATATGCTGCGCTATATAAGAAACTGTTAATAAATAAATATACTGCATGTGCTGTTAAGCACTATGTGAACTGGAGACTGTCCTGATACGTTTATAAATATTATGCTCCATAAAGCTATATACAGCCGTCAAAATTAGCTAATGCTACTCGAGTTCGGCCTTATTTTCTTTACTAGATCGACGTTGTGCGGGGCACATCGGTCACCCATAATGTATCGTGGAGAGGGGGCCTGAACTGCACACTCTGGTTTCTTATCATGGGATGTGCTACCTTGCTGGGACTTAGGCTGTCATTCAGATCTGATCGCTGCTGTGCGTTTTCCCACAGCGGGCAATCAGGTCCTAACTGCACATGCACCGGAAAGCGCATGCGCGCCGGACAACAGGCATCGCCGGTCAGCGAGGGGACGGTGCAAAAAATCCGATTGCACAGGCGTTCGCAAGGTGATTGACAGGAAGAGACCGTTTGTGGGTGGCAACTGAGCAATTACAGGGAGTGTCCAAAAAAACGCAGGCATTACCAAGCGGTTTCAGGGAGGGTGTCTGACGTCAGCTCCGGCCTAGATCAGCCTGTTCTCATCGCACTGGAGGAGTAAGTCCTGGGTTGCGCAGAGACTGCACAAAGTGAATTTTCGCAGCCCAGCCTACATGTGCGATCACACACACTTGCACGGGGTGAATTTACACTCCCCCTGGGGGCGACGACTATCTAATCGCAGGACAGCAAAATTAGCAGCCTAGCGATCAGATCTGAATTACCCCCTTAGTACTGCAATATAGGAACATGAGTGCAAGTACACAATACACCATGAAAATGATAAACCACCATCATATCCAAGGCTCTTGGCATGAGGTGAACATGAAGGTGGGCAGGCTCATATATTGGCCAATATATGCCAAGAACCTCGGATATGATGGTTGTTATAATTGTAATGGTGTATGGTGCACCTGCACTCTTGTTACACATAATCTAGATAGCATAAGACAGAGAGAGCACCTTTGAAGAAAGCATTCAACCAGTGGCTATGATTCGAATCAATGAATCACTGCATGCAACCTTCCTTTGAAGCTTCCACTGCCAGATCAAATATGCCCGAGACTACGATAGCTAAAATATATAAAATTTAGAACTCATGTGACCTTAATAAAACCGATTTACTATTATGATCAGGTTTATACCAGAATATATTGCATTTATGTAAAACAGCATCAGTTATACTAACCATCAGATCTATAGGATAGACAGAAAATTCTCCTCTCAAATGAACATGACAATTGTATCAGTCACTGATGAGTAACTCACTTGACCAGTCCTCATTAGCTAACGAAATTTCAATTCCCCAGGAAATAAGTCACAACATAAAAAAACAAGAAATATTAATCCAGAGACTATACAAAAAGTGAAAGCCATATGACAAAAACAGAAACTTTTTTTTAGACAGATAGAATAATGCATAGAGGCATTAGAATGCTTGCCAGGACACTAAAATAAAGGCAACATTGCACATATGTTAGAGAAAGTTAGAGGCTAGTAGCGACATGCAGATCTGGGGGATCCAATGGCTGGCAGGAAATAAAAAAAATAAAAACCGCTGTGCAGGGTTTTGCTATTCAATTAGAGGACTGAAAAGGAGACACTGACTTCTATAAAAAAAACCGACCGCTTCTATTACATCTTTTATAGGAGCTTATGGGTGCGTATAGTATAGAAAACAAGGACAGAACTAATGCTATTCATGATCGCTGTAACTAGCTTATCGCTTGTGACACTTTGGAGCATAATATTTGTAATTGCATTAGGACAGTCTCCAGATCACATAATGCTTCAGCACATATACACCTGTGTGTTCAGCATATTAATTGGTGAGGAAAGAGCCTTATAGCCGAGCAAAGAGTGCTTTTTTTTTTTTTTTTTTACAGCCTATAGCAAATGAAAGCTGACAGCAGCCCTCAGAAGCTGACAGCCATGATTGGCCCTTCTCTATAGACACAGACTGTTGTTCAATTCTAATTTTACCTCTAACTTCCTCTTCCTCATGTAACAGATGTCAAATATTTCCAGCCCCCTAGTCGTTTTCTCATTGACCAAGTGTCGGTGCTTCAATGCTTCTTCCTCTCATTCTTCATTCTGGTGACCCTGCTCCCAGACCATGTTCACTATTATTACTACAGTTTAGATATGCACATTTCATCATCACAGTTGAAAGAATACACACAGCAAGATTTCCCACTAGGCTCGTAAAGGCATGTGCCTAGAGGTGACACTGGCTGGGGGCGGCACAGCAGTCACACTGTATCAGAGCTTTCCAGTGCACTAATTCATCTGCTGCCATTTGGAGCATGGGATGGCGGTGTGTGTGTGTGTGGGGGGGGGGGGGGGAGGGGGGGGGTGTCTCAGGAGAGGGCACACGTGCAGTTAAGTAGCTCGATAGATTAGGGAGAGTCTGGGAGTGTTTGTATGTGCAATCCAGGAGCCTGGAAGAGGAAGGACTACAAAAGGCCCAAAAAAAGGTAGCTGGATGGACAAAGTCTCATCAGAATCCAGAGGATGGGTGCCCAATAAATTTTGTGCCTAGGGATGGCCTGAGCCCTAAATCCACCCCTGCACACACATACTATAACAATTACATTTTGTAAGATGTTATACAGAAAGGCACTACAGTGAAAGTCAGAGGTAGAAGTATGCAGAAAAGCAAGTGAGCGAACAGCACTCATGTGGAGATAGTTTAAACACCCTTTATTTATAATGGCATTACAAGGGCCATAGCGCCCTATAAAAAGTACATAAAATAATAAGCATAATAACAAAAACGTGACTTATAGTACAAAACAATGCAAGACAAGGACAGTTTATAATTATATACATTACTACAACAGAGATCATAACACAAATAAGCAACAGGACGACAGTAGCAAAGGGTTAGGCACCATTGTAGGAATAAATGATAGTAAAAGCAAGGGAAGGAGAAGCACATGAGGGAGGAGGGCCCTGCTTGTAAGAGCTTACATTCTACAGTGGAGGGTCAGACAGACAGGTATGACAGATGGTGTAGACCAGAGGTTCTCAAACTCGGTCCTCGGGAGCCCACACAGTGCATGTTTTGCAGGTAACCCAGCAGGTGCACAGGTGTATTAAATACTCACTGACACATTTTAAAAGGTCCACAGGTGGAGCTAATTATTTCACTTGCGATTCTGTGAGGAGATATGCAAAACATGCACTGTGTGGGCCCCCGAGGACCGAGTTTGAGAACCTCTGGTGTAGACTGTGGAAGGAGAATGGAGCTGGATGGTACTAATGAAGAAGTGGGTCTTGAAAGTCAGTTTGAGGTTTTGTAGAGAAGAGGAGTGGAGAGTCAAATTGGGAAACAATTCCAGAGGTAGGGAGCACCATGGGCAACATTTTGGAAGTGGGAATGGAAGTTGCAGGTGGGCAGAACAGCATGTATTTGGGGGGCAAAGTGGGATGGTGGGAGTGTGAAGAAAGATTAGGTCAGAAATGTAAATGGAAGAGGATTGAGTGAGGGGCTTTATAAGCGAGTATAACCTTGAACTGGGTTCTGAAGGAGAAAGGAAGCCAGTGCAGGGCTTGAAGTTAAGGTACATAGTACATTTGGAGAGGAAGGTGAGCTGAGCAGCAGCATTAAGGACTTGGAGTGGAGAGAGGTGGGAGTCTGGGAGGCCAGACAGGAGGAGATTACAGTAGTCCAATCTGGAGATGACCAGCGAGTAGGTAACAGTCTAATGCTGGTTACACACTAGACGATAAAGTGGATGATGTGGCCGATACAGACACATCATTCACGATATGTGTATGCACTATGTCACTGATGATGCGCGTTCCTGCGCGTCTCAATGACATTGCCCGTCGGCCGTGCATGCACGTCCGATGGGCGATATCACCAGCGTGGGCCATGCTGCCAGATGGAGCATAGCCCAGCTGACCCACCCCCTGCCGTCGCATCGGCAAGTGTGTATTTACTTGCTGATACCGCCAGCATGCGGACCTACAGCACACAATATTGCTCGGTACACACTTGGCTAGTGTGTACCCAGCTTTAGTTGCCTCAAGGGTGAAAAAGGGTTTGATTCTAAAAATATTTCTGAGATGGAAACAGTATTGCAAAAGGTACTGAATGTGTGGTTGGAGTAGATGGAGGAGTCAAGGACAACTACAAGACATCGCAATTGGAGGCTAGAGGAGATGTTTGTGCCGTCAATACATAATGAAATAGTGGGAGGTGAGGTCATGGGGAGGGTGGGAAGATAGTCAACTCAGGCATGTTAAGTTTAAGAAAGTGATAGGGAATCCAGAAAGAAATAGCAAAGACACATTTGGAAAATAAGATTTTACTTACCGGTAAATCTATTTCTTGTAGTCCGTAGAGGATGCTGGGGACTCCGTAAGGACCATGGGGATAGACGGGCTCCGCAGGAGACATGGGCACTTTAAGAATTTAGTTCCTGGTGTGCACTGGCTCCTCCCTCTATGCCCCTCCTCCAGACCTCAGTTAGAGAAACTGTGCCCAGAAGAGATGGACAGTACAAGGAAAGGATTTTGTTAATCCAGGGCAAGATTCATACCAGCCACACCAATCACACCGTATAACTTGTGATAACTACCCAGTTATCAGTATGAAAACAACATATCATCAGTGCAAGACCGATGCAACTATAACGTAACCGTTATTGAAGCAATAACTATATACAAGTATTGCAGTAGAAGTCCGTACTTGGGACGGGCGCCCAGCATCCTCTACGGTCTACGAGAAATAGATTTACCGGTAAGTAAAATCTTATTTTCTCTAACGTCCTAGAGGATGCTGGGGACTCCGTAAGGACCATGGGGATTATACCAAAGCTCCCAAACGGGCGGGAGAGTGCGGATGACTCTGCAGCACCGATTGAGCAAACATGAGGTCCTCCTCAGCCAGGGTATCAATATAGAATTTTGCAAAAGTGTTTGAACCCGACCAAGTAGCAGCTCGACACAGCTGTAGTGCCGAGACCCCCCGGGCAGCCGCCCAAGAAGAGCCCACCTTCCTAGTGGAATGGGCCTTGACCGATTTTGGTAACAACAACCCAGCCGTAGAATGCGCTTGCTGAATCGTGTTACAAATCCAGCGAGCAATAGTTTGCTTTGAAGCAGGGGCACCAATCTTGTTGGATGTATACAGGACAAACAGCGCTTCAGTTTTCCTGACTCTAGCCGTTCTGGCCACGTACATTTTCAAAGCCCTGACCACATCAAGTAACTCGGAATCCTCCAAGTCAAGTGTAGCCACAGGCACCACAATAGTTTGGTTCATATGAAAAGATGATGCCACTTTTGGCAGAAATTGCGAACGGGTCCGCAATTCTGCTCTATCCATATGGAAAACCAGATAGGGGCTTTTATGTGACAAAGCCGCTAATTCTGACACACGTCTAGCCGAAGCCAAGGCTAATAACATGACCACCTTCCACGTGAGATATTTTAACTCCGCCATTTTAAGTGGTTCAAACCAGTGTGACTTTAGGAAACTTAACACCACGTTAAGATCCCAAGGTGCCACCGGAGGCACAAAAGGAGGCTGAAAACGCAGCACTCCTTTTACAACGTCTGAACTTCTGGTAGAGAAGCCAACTTTTTTTGAAAGAAAATGGATAGGGCCAAAATCTGAACCTTAATGGAGCCTAAGTTTTAGGCCCAAATTCACTCCAGTTTGTAGGAAGTGAAGGAAACTGCCCAGATGGAATTCTTCCGTAGGAGCATTCCAGGCCTCACACCAAGAAACATATTTTCACCATATACGGTGATAATGTTAAGATGTCACGTCCTTCCTAGCCTTTATCAGCGTAGGAATGACCTCATCCGGAATGCCTTTTTCCGCTAGGATCCGGCGTTCAACCGCCATGCCGTCAAATGCAGCCGCGGTAAGTCTTGGAACAGACATGGACCCTGTTGCAACAGGTCCTGCCTTAGAAGAAGAGGACACGGTTTTTCTGTAAGCATTTCCTGCAGATCCGGATACCAGATCCTTCGTGGCCAATCTGGAACAATGAGGATTGTTCTCACTTCTCCTTTTTCTTATTATTCTCAACCCTTGGGTATGAGAGGAAGAGGAGGAAATATATAGACTGACTGGAACACCCACGGTGTCACTAGGGCGTCTACCGCTACTGCCTGAGGGTCTCTTGACCAGGCGCAATAACTCTGCAGCTTTTTGTTGAGGCGGGACGCCATCCTGTCTATCTGTGGCAGTTCCTCTGGTGAGGAAGTCTGCTTCCCAGTTGTTCACTTCCGGAATGAACACTGTTGACAGTGCTCTTACATGATTCTCCGCCTAGCAAAGAATTCTGGTGGCTTTCGCCATCGCCACTCTGCTCCTTGTGCCGCCTTGGCGGTTTACATGAGCTACTGCGGTGACGTTGTCTGACTGGATCAGAACCGGTTGGTCGCGAAGAAAGGTCTCCGCTTGACGTAGGGCGTTGTATATGGCCCTTAGTTCCAATATGTTGATGTGAAGACAAGTTTCTTGACTTGACCAAAGACCTTGGAAATTTCTTCCCTGTGTGACTCCTCCCCAACCTCGGAGGCTCGCGTCCGTGGTCACCAGGATCTAGTCCTGAATGCCGAATCTGCAGCCCTCTAGAAGGTGAGCACTCTGCAGCCACCACAGGAGAGATACCCTGGCCCTGGGGGATAGGGTGATCAACTGATGAATCTGTAGATGTGACCCGGACCACTTGTCCAGTAGGTCCCATTGGAAAGTCCTCGCATGGAACCTGCTGAAGGGAATGTTATTCCCAGGACTCGAGTGCAGTGATGCACTGACACCTGTCTTGGTTTCAATAGGTCCCTGACTAGAGTCATGAGTTCCTGGGCCTTCTCTATCTGAAGGTAAATTGAGAATCCAGCCGTGTTCCTGTTTCACCTTCAGCGAAAGTGACACGCTGTTCAACAACTGCTCTTTTGATCTCGCCCTTATTAGGAGATCGTCCAAGTATGGGACAACTGTGACTCCTTGCTTGCGTAGGAGCACCATTATTTCCGTCAATTACCCGGAAATTGGTAATGACAATCCTGTACCGCAATTGTCAGGTACACCTGATGGGGTGGATAAATGGGAACATGAAGGTATGCAGCCTTTATGTTTCGATACACCATCAAATCCCCCCCTTCCAGGCTGGCGATGATCGATCTGGGCGATTCCACTTTAAATTTGAACCTTTTCCCGTATAGGTTCAGAGATTTTAATTTTAAAAATAGGTCTGACCGAACCGTACGGTTTCGGGACTACAGCCAGGTTGAGTCATATCGCCTTCCTTGTTGCAGGAGGGGAACCTTGAGCACCACCTGTTGGAGATACAATGTGTGAATGGTATTTATTATTATCTCCCTTCCTGGGGGAGAAGCCGGTAGGTCCGATAAGGAAAAACCGGCGAGGAGGCACCTTTCGAATTCCAGCTTGTAACCCTGAGAAACAATTTTTTATTGCCCCGGGAACCACCTGTGAGTGAACTCAGATGTGGCTGAAGAGTCGAAGACGTGCTCCCACTGGGGCGGACTCCCTTAGCGGAGCTCCAGCGTCATGCGTTGGATGTAGTAGAGGCCGGGGAGGACTTCTGTTCCTGGGAACTAGCTGTGCCCTGTACCCTTACCTCTGGTAAGAAAAGGACGCTCCTCGTACTTTGTTATTCCGCGACCGAAAGGACTGCATTTGATAATGTCGTGCTTTCTTAGGCTGTGAGGGAATATAAAGGCAAAAGATCAGAATTACCAGCTATAGCTGTGGAGACCAGGTCCGAGAGCCCTTCTCCACACAATTCCTCAGCCTTGTAAGGTAAACCTCCCATATGCCTCTTTTAGTCGGCATCACCTGTCCATTGCATGTTCCACAGGACACTTCTAGCAGAAATCGACATAGCGTTGACTATAGAACCCAGTAGACTAATGTCTCTTTGGGCATGTTATATACATACATACATACATACATACATACATACATACATACATACATACACACACACACATTACATACATATATACTAAGGTCAATACCATGGTATCCTTATCTAGGGTTTCAATCTCCGCTGATAAGGTATCTGTCCACGCTGCTACAGCGCTATAAACCCATGCCGACACAATCGCCGGTCTGAGTAGTGTACCAGAATGTGTGTAAATGGACTTCAAAGTACTTTTACTGCAAGCTATCTGCAGGATCCCTGAGGATAGCTGTTAAGTCAGCGCTACCTTTTGGGTAAACGTGACAAAGCTTTGTCCACCCTAGGGGAAGATTCCCATCGTATCCTGGCCCTAGTAGGGAAAGGATACTCCCCGAGAATTCTTTTTGGGAAGCTGCAGCTTCTTGTCTGGAGATTCCCGCTCTTTTTCTTCATGAGAGGAGGGAAATTTACCTCAGCTTTCTTCCCCTTAAACATGTGTACCCTCGTGTCAGGGACAGATGAGTCATCAGTGATATGCAAAACATCTTTTATTACAACAATCATATACTGAATACTTTTCTGCCAGTTTTGGCTGCAACTTTGCATTATCGTAGTCGACACTGGAGTCAGACTCCGTGTCGATATCAGTGTCTATTATTTTGGATAGTGAGCATTGTGAGACTCTTAAGGTCTCTGCGACATAGGGACAGACCTGTGTAGATTCACTGGGGTACATGCAATTGCTGGCGAATCGCGGCAATTTTTCGCCCGTTTTTTAATTCGACACAATTCGACTGTCGAATTCCGTCAGGTGGGTGCCGGAATTCTACATATTCAATAAAAAACGGATTCGACAGTCCCGCTGTCGAAAAACGGCCGATTTGACGGATTTTGATTAGATTTGTAAAAATGAAAAAAAAAAAAAAAATGGAAAAAAAAATTGCGTGGGGTCCCCCCTCCTAAGCATAACCAGCCTCGGGCTCTTTGAGCCGGTCCTGGTTGCCAAAATACGGGGGGGAAAATGACAGGGGATCCCCCGTATTTTAACAACCAGCACCGGGCTCTGCGCCTGGTGCAAAAAATACGGGGGACAAAAAGAGTAGGGGTCCCCCGTATTTTTTGGACCAGCACCAGGCTCCACCAGCTGGACAGATAATGCCACAGCCGGGGGTCACTTTTATACAGCGCCCTGCGGCCGTGGCATTAAATACCCAACTAGTCACCCCTGGCCGGGATACACTGGAGGGGTGGGGACCCCTTCAATCAAGGGGTCCCCCCCCCAGCCACCCAAGGGTGAAGCCCGAGGCTGCCCCCCCCTCATCCAAGGGCTGCGGATGGGGGGCTGATAGCCTTGAGTAAAATGTAAGAATATTGTTTTTTCCAGAAGAACTACAAGTCCCAGCAAGCCTACCTCGCAAGCTGGTACTTGGAGAACCACAAGTACCAGCATGCGGGTGGAAAAACGGGCCCGCTGGTACCTGTAGTTCTACTGGAAAAAAAATACCCAAATAAAAACAGACACACCCCGTGAAAGTAAAAGTTTATTTCATACATGCCGACACATACATACTTACCTATGTTGACCCGTCGACTGCCACGTCTCTAATGTCGCCGACGATCCGGGGTACTTGTGAATAAAATTATACTCACCTCAATCCAGTGTCCTGTGATTTGTAATCCACGTACTTGGCAAAAAAAAAAAACGAACACCTGGACCACACTGGACCACCTTTTCCCTGAATACAGAGACCCCCCGTGACTCCTGTCACAGAAAGGTCCCTTCAGCCAGTCAGGAAGCGCCACTTCGTGGCACTCACCTGATTGGCTCTGCGTGTCTGAGCTCAGACGCGCATTGCACAGCCCCCTCCATTACTTTCAATGGTGGGAACTTTGCGGTCAGCGGTGAGGCCACCCGCGGTCAGCCGGTAACCCCACCGCTGACCGCAAAGTTCCCACCATTGAAACTAATAGAGGGAGCTGTGCGATGCGCTGTCTGCCAGCTCAGACGCGCATACAGCCAATCAGGAGAGTGCCACGAAGTGGCGCTTCCGGATTGGCTGAAGGGACCTTTCTGTGACAGGAGACACGGGGGGTCTCTGTATTCGGGGAAAGGGGTCCCATGTGTAAACATGGGACCCCTTTCAGTCCGTGTGGTCCGGGTGTTCGTTTTTTTATTTTGACAAGTACGTGGATTATAAAAAAGATCCGGACTCTGCTTTTTGGCGAGTATAATTTTTTTTGCAGGTACCCCGGATTCTTCACCGACGAGGGGGTCGTGGCCAGTGTCGGAGTGTCAACATAGGTAAGTATGTGTGTGTCGGCAGGTGTGAAATAAAGTTTTACTCTCACGGTGTGCGTGTCCTGTTTTTATTTGGGTATTTTTTTTCCAGTAGAACTACAGGTACCAGCGGACCCGTTTTTCTACCGCATGCTGGTACTTGTGGTTCTCCAAGTACCAGCTTGCGGGGGAGGCTTGCTGGGACTTGTAGTACTACTGGAAAAAACAATATTCTTTCATTTTTCAAAAGGCTATCAGCCCCCCATCCGCAGCCCTTTGGATGGGGGGGGGGGGGGGGGGGGGACACAGCCTCTGGCTTCACCCCTGGCCCTTGGGTGGCTGGAGGGGGGGACGGGACCCCTTGATTGAAGGGGTCCCCACTCCTCCAGGGTACCCCGTCCAGGGGTGACTAGTTGGATATTTAATGCCACGGCCGCAGGGTGCTGTATAAAAGTGACCCCCGGCTGTGGCATTATCTGTCCAGCTAGTGGTGCCCGGAGCTGGTCCAAAAAATACGGGGGCCCGGTGCTGGTTGTTAAAATACGGGGTATCCCCTGTTATTTTATTCCCCGTATTTTGGCAACCAGGACCGGCTCAAAGAGCCAGAGGCTGGTTATGCTTAGGAGGGGGGACCCCACGCATTTTTTTTTTTCAGATTTTTACCATTCCATTAAAAAAATATATATAAATAATACTTGTGCCTCCAAAATAGACAAACCAAGTACCTAATCCCTTCTAAGATAAATAGATATGCTATTACCAATTAAAAAAAAACACCAAAAAAAACATGTTTTTTAAAAAATTTATTAGATTCCGCCAGCAAAGTGTGGCGGATTGAAAATGACGAATTTACTGTCTAAAAGCAATGTTGTCGAATTTACAATCTTCAATTGAATATACTTTTGTCGAATTGCCGCATTTGTACCATTGCAGAAATGTCGAATTTGACAAATGTCGAATTTCAAAAAGTCGAATTTGGAAAGTCCGTTTTTTTGACGAAAAGTACTGAATTGCATTGTCGAAATTTTTTTGGGGGCGAAAATGTCCCGTTTTTCGACATTTTCGGGAATTCGACCGCAATTGCATATACCCCTGTCTGTTCTCTAATCTTTTGTGCAATAAATTTACCTCAGCACTTTATTTCACATCTTCAATCAGGTGTCGGCGTTGTCGACGGAGACACCACTCACACACACTCACTCTCCTTAGGAGAGCCGTTTACCTCAGACATGTCGACACACACGTACCGACACACCACACACTCAGGGAATGCTCATCTGAAGATAATTCCCCCACAAGGCCCTTTGGAGAGACAGAGAGAGAGTATGCCAGCACACACCCCAGCGCTATATGACCCAGGAAAAAACACAGCAATTTAATGTTTACCCAGTAGCGCTGTTATTATCTGCGCCGAATTATGTGCCCCCCCTCTTCTTTAAAACCCTCTCTTCTACCGTGGTATAAGCAGGGAAGAGTCCGGGGAGCTTCCTCTCAGCGGTGCTGTGGAGAAAAACATGGCGCTGGTGAGTGCTGAGGGAGAAGCCCCGCCCCCTCGACGGCGGGCTTCTGTCCCGCTAAAAGTGTAAAATTGGCGGGGGCTCATGCATATATACAGTGTCCAGCTGTATATATGCTCCTTTTGCCAAATAAGAGGTTTATATTGCTGCCCAGGGCGCCCCCCCCCCCTGCGCCCTGCACCCTTACAGTGACCGGAGTATGTGAGGTGTGTGGGAGCAATGGCGCACAGCTGCAGTGCTGTGCGTTACCTCAGTGAAGATCATGAAGTCTTCTGCCGCCTCTGAAGTCTTCTTTTCTTCTCATACTCACTCGGCTTCTATCTTCCGGCTCTGCGAGGGGGACGGCGGCGCGGCTCTGGGACGGACGGCGAGGGTGAGATCCTGCGTACCAATCCCTCTGGAGCTAATGGTGTCCAGTAGCCTAAGAAGCAGGACCTAGCTTCACAGAGTAGGGCTGCTTCTCTCCCCTCAGTCCCACGATGCAGGGAGTCTGTTGCCAGCAGAGCTCTCTGAAAATAAAAAAACCTAACAAAATACTTTCTATCAGTAAACTCAGGAGAGCTCACTGAAAAGCACCCAGCTCGTCTGGGCACAGTATCAAACTGAGGTCTGGAGGAGGGGCATAGAGGGAGGAGCCAGTGCACACCAGAACCTAAATTCTTTCTTAAAGTGCCCATGTCTCCTGCGGAGCCCGTCTATCCCCATGGTCCTTACGGAGTCCCCAGCATCCTCTAGGACGTTAGAGAAATATGAGTGAGAAGAGGGGGGAGAGGAAAGGTAGTTCTGAGTGTCATCAGCATAGAGATGATATTGGAGGTAAAAAGAGCTAATGAGCGCACCTTGAGAGGACATACAGCAGGAGAATAGGAGAGGTCATAGAACAGAACAGTGGGAAACAACTACAATTAGTGGAAGCAGGAAGGGAGATGTAGTCATGAGAGGAGACTGAGAAAGAGCGGTCAGATAGGTAGGACAGCCAGGAGAGGGATGTATCACACAGTCTGGGAAAGTGAAGGATTTGCAGGAGGAGAGGGTGGTCCACAGTACCAAAAGCACCAGAGAGGTAAAGAAGAATGGCTTGGTTTTGGCAGCAATTAGGTTATTACTGACTTTCCTGATGACAGAAGTCAGATTGAAAGGATTCAAGCAGGGAGTGGTGGACCGAAAGGCGGTATGGTGGTTGTAGACCATACTCTCAAGGAGTTTGGAGGTAAACAGAGGAAAGCGATGGGGCGGTAGTTGAAGACAGCATTAGGATAAAGGGTGGGTTTTTGAAAACTGGGGAGACAAGGGCATTTTTAAATGCAGAGGGGACGGTGGCCGATTTGAGGGAGAGATTTAAGAGCGCAATATGTGAACAGGCAACAGGAGAGAGAGGTAGCGAAGAAGGTGGGAGGGGATAGGGTCAAGTGGGGAGGGGGAAGGGGAATGGATTAGATGAGGGCCAGAACTTCATTTCCAGATGCATGGGAGAAAGAGGTCAGAGTTGGTAAGCTGGATGGGGAGGGCTGGTCTAGGAAAGGAGGGTGTGGAGTGCAGAACGTCTTGTGGGGTTGTGTGTGATATCCTGACATATGGAGTAAATTTCAGATGTGAAATAGGTGGCAGAGTCGAGGTTAGACAGTGAAGAACGGAGCTGAGGGAGAGGGGGCATCACTGCAGCAGTGATGCACAGATATGGTAATTCAGCAGGAGGGGTCTGTAATCTAAGTTTTGTGATGGCTAAGAGATTCAGGGCGTTGGAATAGAGGGGCTCATGGGTGGGACCAGTTTATTACAGACAAATCTGGCATACCGAAGAGCAGAGGAGAGAGGGACCAAGTTAGTAGGAAAGATGTGAATGAGATCCTAGTTGCTGTAGTGTGGGGGTAAAGTTAATTTAAGGAACAGTGATGAAGAGCACTGAATATACAACAATAACCTTACATGAAGGGTACACAGTTTGCTCAAGTAGGCTGCAAATGTAAAAAACATACATAAATAACTAGAAAAATGAAGCTTGCAACATTATTCAAACTCCACACACCAGTATTTGACAAAAAATTATTTTTTTTTGCAAGAACAGGTTTAAGCAGTGATAAGAACGGAGGAGAAGTGAGCCAGTGGAGAAGTTTCCCCAACCAATCAGCAGCTCTATCATTTTATAGTATGCAAATTATAGATGTTACTTCAGTGCTGATTGGTTGCCATGGGCAACTTCGCCACTGGCTCACTTCTCCGTTCTGATCACTGCTTAGTAAATGTACCCCTAGGTCTTTTGGGCTAGGTTTCTACCTGGTATGCATATTGTTTGAGAGTGAAGTTTGCCCAGTGTTCCTTGCAGGTTTGCTACAGATTGTTCAAGTTGGACTGCAATTTTCAAATAGTGCCACAGACTCAATTGGATGGAGATCCGAACTTTGAATTTGTCACTGTAGAAAATGGTGTTCAACCAAGTCAGTGTTGCTTTGGATCACTGATCTGCTGAAAGGTGAACTATCAGTTTTAAGGGGGTAATTCAGATATCGCAGCAGCAAATTTGTTAGCTAATGGGCAAAACCATGTGCACTGCAGGGGGGGCAGATGGAACATATCTGCACATGGTTTTGCCCATTAGCTAACTATGGGGGTAATTTCAAGTTGATCGCAGCAGGATTTTAGTTAGCAATTGGGCAAAACCATGTGCACTGCAGGGGAGGCAAATATAACATGTGCAGAGAGAGTTAGATTTGGGTGTGGTGTGTTTAATCTGCAATCTAATTTGCAGTGTAAAAATAAAGCAGCCAGTATTTACCCTGCACAGAAACAAAATAACCCACCCAAATCTAACTCTCTCTGCACATGTTATATCTGCCTCCCCTGCAGTGCACATGGTTTTGCCCAATTGCTATCAAAAATCCTGCTGCAATCAACTTGGAATTACCCCCAAAATGTGCTGCTGCGATCAGATCCGAATTAGGCCCTTAGTTTTCTAGCAGACGATGATAGCAGGTCGTCTTACAGGATCTCCCTGTATTTTGCACCATCTATTAAACCTTCAATTTTAACAAGATGCCTTTGTCCCTTGTTGGGATGGTGTTTGCTGAGGAATGGACAATGGCCCTCAATCCGAGTTGATCGCTCGCTGCCATTTTTTGCAGCGATCAGGTTACTACTGCGCATGCACCGCAATGCGCACACGCGTGGTACAGGTACAAACAGCATCGTTGCAGTGCTTCTAGCGACGAGTCCATTCGCACAACCGATCACGCTCGTCCCGCTCGGCTGCACATGCGATCGCACACTTGCAAAGCTAAAATACTTTCCCCCGTGGCCGGCGACTATACGTTTGCACGGCTGCAAAAAGTAGCTAGCGAGCGATCAACTCGGAATGAGGGCCAATGTTAGGTTGGTGCCACGCACATTGAACTGGGACCAAAAAGCTAAATTTTTTCATCATCTGTCCACAAAAACCATTGTCCACATTTTAGCTGATTGACTCTGTTTTCTGTTAAAATCCATATGTGCTTTGATATGATTTTTCCTCTTTTTCTTTTGGGGATCTCATTTTTAACTCGAGTTTGAAACCTGTGTTTTCACCAACTTTCTCCATCTAGCCAAAATATGCTCCCAAATAAACAGCTCATGTTACTTTTAAGACCAACAAAAAAATGTATGTCTTACAAAAAAAAATTTATAAAAAACAGTAGTTAGAATATTGAAGAGATCTATCAAAAGAATGAAGGCTATTGAAAATATACATTATGGTAAGAACTTACCGTGGATAACGGTATTTCTCCTATATCCACAGGATAACAATGGGATATGATGGAGCGACAGCAGATTGGCACCAAACGATCACAAGCTTTCAGTCCTCCCAGGATGCAATGGGCCCGTCCATATATCTCCGCCCATTGGCTCAGGCAAATCAGTTGGATTCCAAAGCATTTAGGCAGGAGCATTACGTAGAACCCAATTCAGGCGAGAAGAAGAACACACATGCACACCCTTCCATGCAAGAGGGAAGAGTTTAGTGAGTATAAAGATCCTCAAATCAGGTGCGTCAGGGTGGGATCCCTGTGGAAATAGGAGAAATACAGTTATCCACGGTACGTTCTTACCATAACATATATTTCGCCGGCAGGGTCCACAGGTTATCCACAGGATAACAATGGGATTTCCAAAAGCAATTTTTAGTGATGGGGACGCTCCTGATTAGACAGGAGAACCTTACGCCTGAATTCAGCGTCATGAGAGGCAAAAGTATCCAAGGCATAATGTCTAATGAATGTGTTAATGGAAGACCATGTGGCTGCCTTACATATCTGTTCTGCTGAAGCACCATGTTGTGCTGCCCATGAAGGACCTACCTTACGTGTAAAGTGAGCAGTGACATTAGCCGGAACAGGGAGATTAGCTCGAGAATATGCTTCTGAAATAGTCATTCGAAGCCATCTTGCTAGCGTCTGTTTAGTAGCAGACCATCCCCTCTTGTGAAATCCGTAGAGGATGAAGAGAGAATCTGTCTTTCTGATGGCACTGGTACAATCCACGTAGATTCTTAATGCACTGACTACGTCCAGCGACGCTTCTCCCGCAGAAAGTCCCGATACCTGAAAAGCCGGGACTACAAATTCTTTGTTAAGGTGAAAATTAGATACCACCTTAGGAAGATAACCAGACCTAGTTCTAAGAACTGCTTTATCTGGATTAAAAAAAAAAAAAAAAATCAGAAAAGGAGATTTACATGACAGCGCTCCTAAATCGGATACCCTTCTAGCTGATGCCATAGTCAGTAGAAAGAGAACTTTAGCTGTCAACCATTTAAGATCCACTTTATTAAGTGGTACAAACAGAGCACCTTGAAGGGCTTTGAGAACCAGACTTAAATCCCAAGGCACTGCAGGAGGCACAAAAGGCGGTTGAATGCCCAGCATTCCCTGGAAAAAAGTACGCACATCCTGTAAATTGGCAATTTTCTTTTGAAACCATACAGTCAATGCTGAAACTTGAACTCTCAAGGAAGCCACCTTCAAACAGTTATCCATTCCTGCCTGAAGGAAATCTAAGACTCTGGATACTCTGAAAGACTTTGGGTCTATATTTCTTTCACTACACCAATGAATATAGGCTTGCCATATTCGGTGATAAACGCGAGCTGAGGAGGGGTTCCTTGCTCTGAGCATAGTTTGAATTACCTGTTTTGAGAATCCTCTTGACTTCAGGATAGAGTTTCAACAGCCACACCGTCAAAGGCAGTCTATCCAGATGCCTGTGATAACAAGGACCCTGCATCAGTAGATCTAGACGTTGAGGGAGCAGAATTGGAGCATCCATCGACATCCTCTGTAGATCTATGTACTAATGCCTTCTGGGCCAAGCCGGAGCTATTAGAATCACGGCACCCTTTGCTTGCTTTATTTTCCTCACCACCCTGGGTAACAGGATGATTGGAGGAAAGAGATAAGCCAGATGAAAGTCCCATTTCACCGACAAGGCGACCACAAAGAACGCTCCGGGGTCCCTTGTTCTTAACCTGTATGCGGGAACTTTGTTGTTCAGATGGGATGCCAGGAGATCCCTCTCTGGCAACCCCCATTTGTCTACTAGAGTCTGAAAAACCTCCGGGTGTAGAGTCCATTCGCTTGCTTGAATGGTGTGTCGGCTGAGAAAGTCCACTTCCCAGTTTAGGACTCCCGGAATGAACACTGCGGACAAGGCTGGAAGATGGAGTTCTGCCCACTTTAGGATGCTACTTGCCTCCATTGCTTTTTGGCTGCGAGTTCCTCCCTGATGGTTGAGGTACGCTACTGCGGTTGCATTGTCTGAGCGGATCTGGACTGGTTTTCCTTGCAGTGTCCTTTGCCTGAATTAGTGCCATGTATATGGCCCGAAGTTTTAACAGGTTTATTAACCGGCAACTTTCTTCTGTGGGCCAATGTCCTTGGAACCATAGTTTTCCGGACACTGCTCCCCAGCCATGTAGACTGGCATCCGTTGTCAGGATCTCCCAATCCGATATCCAAAAGGGTCTCCCCTTGTTTAGATGGGATGTCTGCAGCCACCAGGTTAATGACCTTTTTACCTTTACTGGAAGTACCGTACCATCGTGTTTCTTTATTGTCTGATGTACTCCATTCCATCTGGCCAGAATCAGATGCTGCAGTAGTCTTGAGCGGAATTGTGCATACTCCACCATGTCGAACGTTGACACCATCAAACTCATCAATCGCATTGCTGCGAGAATTGATATTGTTTGACTTTGTAATAACTCCTGAATCATTAACTGCACCTTGGATATCTTGTTCCGAGGTAAAAATATTTTCTGCAGACTTGAATCCAATACAGCCCCCAAGTGGATCATTCGTTGTGACGGAATCAGAGATGACTTTGTCCAATTTATGAGCCATCCGTGCTTCTGTAGACAAGTCGTCGTCTGTTGGAAATGGCTCAAGAGCAATTCCTGGGATTGTGCCAGGATTAAAAGATGGTCAAGGTACGAAAAAATTCTTATCCCCTGTTTGCGGAGATAAGATGCCATAATCACTATAATCTTGGTAAATTCTCTGGTGGCTGTAGCTAACACAAAGGGTAAGGCCTGGAACTGAAAATGTTGCTGGAGGATAGTGAACCTGAGGCGACACTGATGAGACAATGCTATAGGAACATGTAGGTAAGCATCCTGTATATCCAGAGATACCATGTAATCTGGTTCCATGGCCAAAACTATGGCGCACAACGTCTCCATGTGGAACCGTGGTACCCAAATGTATTTGTTTAACATTTTGAGATTGAGAATGGGCCGGAACGACCCATTTGGCTTCCGAACCAAAAACAGGTTGGAGTAAAAACCCTGTCCCTGTTGTGCAGGGGGTACTGGAATAATTACTCCTGACTGAAGCAATTTCTGAACTGCTTCCTGTAAGGCTCTGGCCTTCGCCTCTATTCGAGATGGACTGGTGCAGAAAAACCTTTGAGGAGGCTGTTTCTTGAAAGGGAAAACATAACCCAGAGATACCACTTCTTGCACCCAAGCATCTGTTGTCGACTGCTGCCATACGTGTGCAAATTGAAGTCGGCCCCCTACTCTGGGGTCCCCCAGGAAGAGGCACGCACCATCAGGCTGATGGCTTATGTTCTGGATTGGAAGGTGGCCCATTGCTTCTTTGCCTTACCAAACTTATTGTATTGGGGCTGCTTAGAATCACTTTTAACCTTTTGTTTGCGACCGAAATCCCGAAACCCTATGCCTGGGGTTATAATTAGCAGGAAACCTGACCTTCTTGGATTCTGCTTCTCACTCCAGAATATCTGTCAATTCTTTACCAAACAGAATATTCCCAACAAAAGGCAAAGATTCCAGAACCTTCTTAGATTCTGAATCAGCTTTCCATGTATGTAGCCAAATTGCTCTGCGAGCAGCTACCGTTAAGGCTGACCCATATCTATTGCCGCTTCTTCTAAGAATACCGCAGCCTGCTTCAATTGAGCTATATGGGATTCCTGCTCCCTAGTAGGTGCCTCAAGCCCATTTTCCAGTACGTCAGCCCATTCAGCTACCGCCTTTGCCATCCAAGCTGAAGCCATAGCTGGCCTTATGACTGCCCCTGACAGAGAAAATATGGTTTTCAAAAACCCATCCACTCTGTCTGACATCATTTAATGATGTTGACGGTAAAGGCAATATAGATTTTCGCACCAATCGAATGACGTGCGTATCTACCTTAGCAGGCACTTCTCTTTTTAAACAGTCCCCAGTTGAAAAAGGGTAATAGGAATCTATGGGGCAGATGTATTAACCTGGAGAAGGCATAAGGAAGTGATAAACCAGTGATATGTGCAAGGTGATAAACGCCCCAGCCAATCAGCTCCTGTTGATTTACATATTGGAGCTGATTAGCTGGCTCGTTTATCACCTTGCACATATCACTGGTTTATCACTTCCTTATGCCTTCTCCAGGTTAATACATCTGCCCCCCATTTCCTTGGGATTCTATATTTTTTTTATTGGGTGTCACTCAAGCTTCTTCCATGATTTCCGTCAACTGATCTGACTCTGGAAACTCGACCCTAACTGTTTTGGGACATTTAAACACAGGTGCTTTAGTTTTTAACACCGGCTCTGCTGAATCCTCTAGGGATAGAAGAGCCTTCATAACTCCAATTAATTCAGCTATATCCTCTGAGCTGATACATTCTACCTGTTCTTCATATGCTGAAGCAGAGTATATAGAGAAATCATCATCTGATGTATCATCCTGTGTAGCCTATGAATTTGATGATATTTACACTCTGCTTATCAGCTGGTTTCCTTGGAGAAGCTGTTGGGGCTATACCGTAAGAGGGGAGCTGCATGTATGGGTCAATAGTGTACCCTACCTCTGGTATTGAAGTTGTAGGGATTATCCGTTCAGCTATACTGGACAAGGTCTGTGCAAACATAGCCCAAGGTGGATCTACCTGCCTCTGAACAGGGATCTGCCTTGCAATCTGCTGAAACGCAAAACAATTTGTACACAACCCATCATGTGCCAGATCCCGAAAGGGTAATCCCACCTTGCAGGACACACATGTTATGAGTGTTGGTGTTACTGTAACCTCGTCACCTTTGCCGCTCTTAGACATGATAAATAATCAGCTTTTCACAGTATACTACACAATTTGTGACTGTAATCACTTTACTATATTAAAGTGATATCAATCTGACCACAACCCATGCACCAGCACTGAGGCTCAGAAGAAACCACTGACAAACATATATAAAGTCAGCAATCACACTAGCAGTCAGTCACATGTTATATATTAGTCATATGAGCATATTATCAACTACAAACACATTTCAAAGTATGTAGGAGTACATATTTCTGAATTCTGTTTTATACAGATCTCTAACGTATTGTGAAGAAAACCACAGTAATGTACACAACTCCTATGCAATAGGCACTAAACTTAACTATTCCTACTAACAAAAGTAGATAGAATTTTAGTGCTGTATAACCCGTACTCAGTAGAGTGGGATACAGGGAGACTCACCCCACTTCCAAGATCGATCAATACGTTAGCGAACGCTGAGTGGATCCAGGCGCTACTAGTGTACACTGCCGCTCCGGGAGCTTATAGTGAACACAGACGCACTGTGCATGTAGACGCACCGGTCATACGCCTGTACTGCGACAGAGTCTCCTCGCAGTAGCGCTTAGTGTACACAGACGCAGCAGCCCGCTGCGACCGAGACCCCTCGTGGTAGCGTCTGAGACGGAAGTGAGGCAATCAGTTCATGGCGGGAGACCGGCTGAAACTGGTCATGAACTGGGGGGAGCGGCGACCAGGAGAGCATCTGACTCCCCACCGCTGACATCAACCCTAGGGATCGCAGCCTCATACTAATCCTGGTGCCTTATGATCCCTAAGGCCTAGCGCTGGAGCACCCGTAATGGCGGCACGCCAGCTACTGTTTGGTAGTCTCCTCCCAATACAGTGCGGCTGTGTCAGTTATTCCCCAAGTGGAACCGATGCCTTACCTTCTCCCCGTGCTCCGGCCACAGCCTGGTAATTAATGTCTGCTGCACCTGCTAGTATATCCGACACAGACACCCGTCGAGACAGCACTTGTACCGTGGGTAAGCGTTGTTGCAACCCGGCGGAGAGTTGTTGGAGCGACTCTTTCCAATATGCGTGTAAGATGCTGTTAGGAAAGATCACTCCGAAAATGTAGTAAGACTATAAAAATAAAATAAGAAAGCTTAGGGCTGCCAAAAACAGGAGCCCTCTGACCATGGTCCGGCTCCTGCCGCACCAAACAAAAAAACGATTTGCCTGAGCCAGTGGGCAGGGATATATGGATGGGCCCGTTGCATCCTGGGAGGACTGAAAGCTTGTGATAGTTTGGTGCCAATCCGCTGTCGCTCCATCATATCCCATTGTTATCCTGTGGATAACCTGTGGACCCTGCCGGAGAACTATGTAATCTCATGCGCAGTGCCAGACTTCATATTGAAACAACTTCTTTGAAGAATATAGGGGGAAATACAGTTATGGGCAGGCAGAGGACGTCACCTGGCCGAATGTGCTGGCAACAGCCAGACTTTATAGCAGCCCGATCTCATACAAAACTGCTTTTACCCCCATAAGGTTACAAGCAGTTTGTGTGAATTTGGGATTTAGCTGGGAGGGCGAGGGGTGAGAAACATGGTGCCATTGATTGTGTTTAAATGCCTTGGCAATGGCAACTTGCACCCATCGTCCGCAACTGAATTCCCCCTATAGCTGCAGAGTTCTTCCTAGTAAATCAGACTAGAACTCTGAAGCACATCTTGCATAATAGGTTTCTAAATACTCAGAGTACATTATGCTTTTCCTGACGACAGTGCTGGCTGCATTATTATGTAGTCAAAACAAGGTTCTACCAAAGCCTGAGATATTTATTGCTCACAAGTCATTGATTTTTTTTTTCCAAGTGAAACATGTTTGAGAACAATGTAACCATTGGAAAATATGTGCATAAATTAGTTTCTCTCTCTAGAATAACTAAACCCCTTGAGGTATATGTAACACGGTCCGAGCTTGGCGGAGGTGCGGGATGTCAGTCAAGAGTGGCCATATTTTTAAAACTGCGATCATTTACAAGGCAAAACCAACTTGGTTTTGCAAAGTAAATGATTGCAGCTTTATAAATATAGCCACTCTCGTCAACATCCCGCACCTCAGGCAAACTCGGACCCTATTACATATAACCCCCCCTCCTATGTCTTGGTGATCAGTTGTGGAATATGTGAAATAAAACTAAAATATGAAGAGACTATTGGAGGACTCCTAATTCACTGGAGCTTAATCGTGGAGCTCACTCTCCATTTAAATGTAACTAAGCCGTATTGATCAAGGTAGGTAGGTAGGTAGGTAGGTGTGCGTTGACATATTTGGCCATTAACACTACATATAAGAATGTATGTAGATGTATATTTAGAAATGCTACATGTTCAAACAAAGTACATGCAGAACAGATGTCTCCAGAGTGTGAGATGGGAAACGTAGCAGGGAAGTCAATTCCTTCCTCCCAGCCCCTCCCGTTCTTCCCAGGAGAGTCCTTGTGCTTCCTGAGGTGGGCAGCCTTAACCCTTCCCTTATAAGTGGGGGATAATGGACAACAATTACAGAAGGGTGGTGTGTGTGTGTGTGTGTGTGTGTGTGTGTGTGTGTGTGTGTGTGTGTGTGTGTGTGTGTGTGATGTCAAGGGCAGCAGCAATACTTATTTCTACTCTTTAGTTGGTACATCAAGGTGCATGCATCTCTATATTCACCATTTTCCATTCTGCAATCTGACACCCCTGTAATTTTATTATTAGTATTACACAGTCAGCAATCTATAGCTTTATTATCATGATCATTATAGAAAAGTGACTATTTTTAAATAGTCCTTGCATTAAAAAAAAAAAAAGTAATACACTGTAAAAATATTTTTGGATGCTTCTTGCCAAGTAAAATTAAATTCCTCACATCTCAGGTGAAGAGCGGTAACAAATATGCAAATATTTTGCTATTTTCCTAATTTGCCCACGGTGTTACTCTATCCTATTGAAGACAATGGGCCTAATTCAGACCGGATCGTAGATGTGCTAAATTCAGCACATCTATGATCAGGCACATTGACACGTGGGGGGACACCCAGCACAGAGCTAGTCCGCCCCGCATGTCAGGCCCGACCCCCCCCTCCGCACAAGAGCATAGCACAGCAGCAATGCTTTTGTACTTGTAGAGTAGCTCCCTACCAGCGCAGTTCTTGCGCACCGGCAGGGAGTTACCCATCGCTGTGATGGTCGCAGCGGCTGCATGTGACATCAGTTGGCCGTCACCCACACACTCAAGGCACACCTGAGTTTCCCGGACCGCGCCCCCCTAAACGGTGGCCAAACACCGCCGGCCCGCCCCCTCCCACCTCTGCCGGTCAGGCAGAGGCGATCGCAGAGCTGAGACAGCCGACGGATGTCTGCCATGCGCTGGTGTACTGCGGCGCTGGCCAGTGACGTGCGGTGGGGTGAGGCAGGTGAGGCAGAGCCTTTCCTGTCATACTTACGTTTAAACCAGAGTGTTGATTGAATAAAGTATATGAAAAATACTAATAATTTGTTTGAAATATCTTCTTTGCATTATTCTAATAATTTTTATAGCCCAAACTCTGGAGTAAAAAGTCTATGGCAGGTGAGGCACTGCCTCATCTGCTTATCTTTTCAGCACATCTCTGATCAAAACTCACCAAAATTTCCAGGCGTTTATACTGCTGTACCTGTGTATAATGCCCAGATGCCCAGATGTACCCTTTGGCTCATATATTGCATGGAAATCTGGCTCTGGGGTTAGCCAGTGCCTCCTGAGCCATTTAGCTCACCGCACGTCCCTTGCACTGGTGCAGTTCAGACCTGATCAGCTGCTGTGCGAAAACGCACAGCACTGATCAGATCTGAATTAATCCCAATATGCTTTATCTTACAGCAAGCAATGAGGCAATACCTATACATACAAGGGGGAAGGACTCCCAAATGTTTGTGCACAGAATGCGGTAATAATTGAGAACTGAGATATTTACATCGCTAGATATGATGGTGCCAGGGTGATACTGCCAGTGAAACCTTTCCCCATTGCTCTGGTCACGCAGTTTTATATACGCTGAGTATATACTTTTCTCCACAAAAAACATTTTCTCTCCTAACCCCTTCTCCCTTTACCACATCTTAATGTAAGACAGAAGCCAAACTTACCTAGCAACCACGATCCATCGCATTGTGCTACCCTCAGCAATCCTCAGGCATTGCCTTCTCTACCGCCCAATGTATTTATGACTGGTAAGCCACAAGTTAATTAGTACTGCAAGTCCCTTACTCTAATATGTATTTACAGAGAAAGGAAAGTTAATGGGGAGATTGTAATTAAACAATCAGATAGGGGAGCAGGGTTATTGTTAAGAATTAATCAGCATACACAGAAAGTACATAGCCTCCTAGGAGATGTCAGCTCTTATTTGGTTCTGTCTAACGAACCCACGGGGGTCTCTCAAAGTCGAAAATATTATAGTCATACGCATCACGTACAAACACCACACAGATGGCCTCCGTGCAGGTGCTTGTTCTGCCGTGCGTGCGCATACTCGCACGTTGCGTATATTGGCTCACGAGGTCCTGCGTATTACCGCGTGGTATGAGCAAATACAGTAGCATATGCATTCGCATGGAAAAGCCACAACGACAAAGCTCATAATTAATCCACACAGTACTTAATTTACACATAGCCCACATACACACACAAGCGAGTTTCATTCACTTCCAAGGTATAACAGAGGGATTCACCTTTACAGGATATGAGGGGACAGAATTAGGTTAGGAGGTGGTGTTTGGTATCCAGTTGTACAGTATTTCAAGGGCAATATTCCGGTAGCAGTTTGCAGAAGGTAGCACGCTCCTGCGCAAAGATATGCGCAGGAGCAGATTAATATTACACTGTATGTACTGTACTCTTGATATTCGGCGGGAACCCAGTGGAGAACATCTGCAAGTGCACCTGGACCAGGCATCGCCCACCTATTCAAACCGACCTATGACCCCTCCTGTACTGTAAATGACCAGCCCTTTGACCTATGAGTGAAGAGGTTACAGTTTCTATATATTTTTTCACCTTTGTGTTGCCCTGGGGTCACTCAGCTGCTTCATTTTGGGGGGCCCGCACCCTAGATTTGTACCCCCCAAAATATTAGGGACTTGCCTGACTAATGAGGTCACCTGGACGCGGTGGGCAAGCCGTTACTTATGGCCATAACTATGCGAAGAACCTCGCTTAAAATGCAAAATTTTATTGCAATGATTATTATTAATAAATTGGTAATGTTTAAATTGTGCACCTGCAACCTTTTTCTTTGTATGCAGTTCTACAAAAAAGTATTTGGACAGCCACCGATTGTGCAAGTTGACCCACTTAAAAAGATGAGAGAGGTCTGTAATTTCCATCACAGGTACACTTCAACTGTGAGACAATCTAAAAAAAAAAAAAAAAAAACACCTTAGGAAATCAAATTGTATGATTTTTAAACAATTTGTATATTCTTGCAGAAAATAAATATTTGGACAATCAAAAAGTTTAACTCAATACTTATAATATGCAATATAACCTCGGTTGGCAATTAGAGGTCAAATGTTTCCTGTAGTTCTTGACCAGGTTTGCACACACTGCAGCAGGTATTTTGGCCACAGGAATTTAACAGGAGAAAATACTCATATGAGCGCTTACTAACAGACAATAAATTATAAAATATACGTTCCTTGTGTATCCACGGTAGTGTTTCTCCAGTGTTTTTGTGATTTATTATGGTCGAAAGTTACTCCGCTCCAGTCGATGTATGGAAAAAGAGAAAACAGGTAATGTGTAGAAATGCTTTACATCCGTTTTGTTATGTATAGCCCACTGGACCCAGAGAAGATACAGGTAATCTGGAACTCGTACCCCAACTCACAATGGAGTGCCCCAAACTGTGTACGTAGCAGTTTCTTTATAAAAGGACCATGCGTGACCTCCACCAGAAGATCTATAGGGAAAGATGCGTACCCTACTCACTTGTGAGGAGGGAGGTATCAAACCATAAAAGGTTTCTTTGATCTTGTTATGTTGTGTGCGCGCTGATTTCTCTTTATCCTCTGTCTTATACTAATTTTGTTGAACCCGGAATCCTCAGTTGCAGTGGGTATATAAAAAAAAGGTAACACAACAATGTGTGGAAATGTCTTATGACTAATCAATTGTATATAACACACTGGGCCCCACAGAGAAAAGATGATGGCATTCTATAACGCGTACCACAACTCACAATGATGTACCCCGAGATGTGTACGTAACGTTTTCTTTATAACAGGACCACATGTAACCTTCACCAAGAGTTATGCAGAGAGGATGCATACCCTACTCACTTATAGGGGGGGAAATGGCAGGCCTCAAAAGGTTTCTTTGGTCTTGTCAAATGGTAACCACACTGCTACCTCCTTGTCCTCTATCTCCACTCTTTTAGTTCAACCCAGAGTTCTCAGTTCCCGTAAGCATATGAAAAAAAAGTTAATAGACAGTGTAGAAATGTCTTATGGCTATTTAATACATAGCCCTTTGGACCCAAAGAAAGAAGAATAGAGGTAGTTTGTAAGGCGTACCACAACTCGCACAAAATATGTGTAACGGTTTCTATATAACGGGACCACATGTAGCCTCCACCAAGAGAGATATATAAGGGATGCGTACCCTACTCACTTCTGGAAAAGGAAATAACAGACCACAAAAGGTTTCTTTTATCTTGTTAAGTGAATAATGCGTACCCCGCTCACAAGGTCAAATGGTGATATCCCTCCTATCTGGGTTTCTTTCATCCGCATTATTTTAAGAAGTAACTCCAAAAAAGGTAGTATCCAATAACAAATAATGGGTGATAGTTCTTCCAAAAACTTTGATTTTAATGATCGTGGACTGTTTTATCTAAAGTTTTTATATATTTTAAAAAAAATGGATTAAAAAAAACCCATAGTTGGAGTATAGTATATAAGAAAAAAAAAAAAAAAAACATACAGGTAGTATACACATCCATAAAAAAATTGAGAAAAGGAATATCTAAAAAGTCAGGTCACACAAAAGGAAAAATTGACCACTATTCACCACAAGAGGGGAAATCCGGACCCCCAAATGGATGAACAATGGAACAGTATCTCTTAGTCCCCGATGCTGCAGAAAAAAACTTTGAGTCACAGTACCGGTATCTGTCAACGCGTTTCGGCTCTTGTTGGAGCTTTTGTCAAGGTATTTTGGCCCACTCTTCCATGCAGATCTTCTCTAGATTTGTCATGTTTTGGGGCTGTCGCCGGGCAACACGGACTTTCAACTCCCTACACAGATTTTCTATTGGGTTGAGGTCTGGAGACTGGCTAGGCCACTCCAGGACCTTGAAATGCTTCTTACGGAGCCACTCCTTAGTTGCCCGGGCGGGGTGTTTTGGGTAATTGTCATGCTGGAAGACCCAGCCACGTTCCATCTTCAACACTCTTACTGAGGGAAGGAGGTTTTTGCCCAAAATCTCACGATACATGGCCCCATTCATCCTCTCCTTAATACGGATCAGTCGTCATGTCCCCTTTGCAGAAAAGCAGCCCCAAAGCATGATGTTTCCACCCCCATGCTTCACAGTGGGTATGGTGTTCTTCGGATGCCATTCATCATTCTTCTCTCTCCAAACAAGTAGAGTGGAGTTTAAACCAAAAAAAGTTCAATTTTGCTCTCATCTGACCACATTACATTCTCCCAATCCTCTGGATCATCCAGATGGTCACTGGCAAACTTAAGACGGGCCTGGACATGTGCTGGCTTAAGCAGGGGGACCTCTTGGGCGCTGCAGGATTTCAATCCATGACGACGTAGTGTGTTACTAATGGCAACCTTTGTGACTGTGGTCCCAGCTCTCTTGAGGTCATTGACCAGATCCCCCCCCGTGTAGTTCTGGGCTGATACCTCACTGTTCAAGATCATGGATACCCCACGAGGTGAGATCTTGCATGGAGCCCCAGGTCAAAAGGAGATGGTCAGTGATCTTGTATTTCTTCTATTTTTTAATAATTGCGCCAACAGTTGATCTTTTCTCACCGAGCTGCTTGCCTATTGTCGAGTAGCTCATCCCAGCCTTTTGCAGCTCTACAATTTTGTCCCTGGTGTCCTTAGACAGCTCTCTGGTCTTGGCCATGGTGGAGAGATAGCAGTCTGACTGTTTGAGGGTGTGGACAGGTGTCTTTATTACAGATAACCAGTTCAAACAGGTGCCATTAATACAGGTAACGAGTGGAGGATAGAAGAGCTTCTTAAAGAAGAAGTAACAGGTCTGTGAGAGCCATAAATCTTGTTGCTTGGTAGGTGTCCAAATATTTATTTTCCACAAAAATATACAAGTAAATTGTTTAAAAATCATACAATGTGATTTCCTAGGGTATTTTTTTTTTTTCAGATTCCGACTCTCACAGTTGAAGTGTACCTATGATGGAAATTACAGACCTCTCAACTTTTTAAGTGGGTCAACTTGCACAATCGGTGGCTGTCCAAATACATACATACATACATACATACACACACACACACACACATACACACACATATACATACATACACACACATGGGGTTGATCTATGGTTAACTCTTATTAACCGTGGCCACTAGCTTTCTCATGCACCCCTGTGTGGACTATTATCCTGAACCTGTCTCAGCTGTTCCTTAGCAATCATCTCTGAGCCAGTGCAAGGTGACTAGTGTACCGTTAAAAGCCATAAAGGGTGTGGCAGGTACACATTAAATCTAGCAGACAGATGATGTGTGTAACAGCAGTGAAGTAGTCAGGTTCTAAGACTCTGTGATAGTGTAGGACCTGCATGAAGGTGGGGTACCTTGGAGATCGGTATGCAGGCTTCCGTGCATTGGCCAATCCACCAACTAAACCCCCATCATTTATTTATTATTTATTGAATTGTTGAGGATAAGTGAGCTTACTTTGGTGAGTGCTGGGTTTTTTGTTTATATCTATATGAGCTGTGGTCATGGGCTACATGCACCCCGCCCTGTGAGTGGTAAGTACAGCTGTGTACCCCGCTTTTGTGGTGGAGAGTGCTGTGTTACATGCACCCCACCCTGTGAGTGGTAAGTGCATAGCTGTACCCCGCTTCTGGGGTGGCGAGTGCTGTGTGTGTGTGTGTGTGTGTGTGTGTGTGTGTGTGTGTGTGTGTGTGTGTGTGTGTGTGTGTGTATATATATATATATATATATATATATATATATATATACATATACACACATATATACATACATATATATATATATACATACATACACACATACATATATATACACACACACTCACACATGCAAGGTGTGGCTATTAAACCATACTGCGTGGGTTAAAAGGGAGTGTGGAGGGTTTGTGGGGGGACAGGAATTGACTGAATGACAGCAGAAATGGTAAACATCGACAAAGTAACTGTTAGGCAAGTTTCGCTTCCCATGACAAAAGTTTGTGCTAAGATGGTTCCAAGGCTTCTCACTACCTAGCAAAAGAAAAATCAAAAGCAATTTTGTACAGAAATTTTTAAGCAAATTTGCATGTTAGATAAAGTGATTACCTCCGATGAATCATGGTTCTTCCAGTACGATCCTGAGACAAAACACCATCATCACCAAGAATGAAGAAAGCACATCAAAGCAAATCCAAATGCTAAGTCATGTTAGTGGTTTTCTTGGATATCAAGGGTACTATTTGGCAGACTGGGTACCAAAAGGCTCAACAGTGAATCAACATTACAACAAAAAAGTTATAGAAACATTGTGGGAAAGAATCAGAAGAAAGAGGCTAGAGTTACGTAAGAATGGTTTCATCCTTCATCAGGACAATGCACCAGACCACACAGCTGTCTCTGTAAAGTAGTTTTTAGCAGAAAAACAAATTGCAGTGCTAACACACTCTCCATGCTCACAAGACCTAGCACCGGAAACTGTGCCCGAGGAGACGGACATACTTTGAGAGGATAGATAAGGATAGTGGTGAGATTCCGAACCAACACACACAAGAGGAAAGCCATGCTAACCAAATATGAAACAGGAACAGCAACGGCTGAACCAACATTACTTAACTAAGTAACAGTGCAGGAAGAACGAAGCACTGGGTGGGCATCCAGTATCCTCTACGGTAGGGGTGGGCAAAATACGGCCAGCGGGCCGGATGCGGCCCGCAAACCGATCCTGTCCGGCCCACTGCCTCCCACCAGCGAGCAATGACAAGCGGCCCGAACGGCTGAGCTGCTTGTCATTGCTCTGAGCTGCAGTACCTCCAAGCTGCCGGCGGAGCCTCTCTCCCCTGCTGCTGCGTTGTAGCAGCCTCCTTCCTCCTCCAGAGTCCCCAGTGACAACGGCTGGGTTCAGCCGAAAAGGGGCCGAGCTACGTGCCGAGGAGGGGGCGGGGCTACACGGGACCTCAGGGGGCGGAGCTACACGGGACAAGAGCCAGACTTGTACAGAATAGATCCAACCCTCCTGCCACTGCCAGCCAGATCAGTAAAGTTAATGGGAAAAGTGAGTGAGAGAAAGAAGGGGGGGGGGGGGGTGTGTGTGTGTGTGTGTGTGTGTGTGTGTGTGGGCAGTGGCGTCAGTCTGTTTTTAAGTTTGGGGGAGAGATCTTTAGCTCTCGCTGTACCAACCCCTCCCGTGTCCTGTCACCATGTCACCCCCGTGTTCTGTCACTTTCACCCCCCCCCCGTGTTCCGTCACCGTGTCACACCCCCCGTGTTCTGTCACCGTGTCACACCCCCCGTGTTCCGTCACCGTGTCACACCCCCCCCCGTGTTCCGTCACCGTGTCACACCCCCACCGTGTTCTGTCACTGTGTCACCCCCACCGTGTTCTGTCACTGTGTCACCCCCACCGTGTTCTGTCACTGTGTCACCCCCACCGTGTTGTCACTGTGTCACCCCCACCGTGTCACACACCCCGTGTTCTGTCACTGTCACCCCCCTCCCCGTGTTCTGTCACTGTGTCACACCTTTCCCCATAAGACACTGGATAATTTGCTTGCTGCACAATAATTATCCTAAATAAAATGTTAATGTGTAAAAGGGGGCTCTACCTGCTGTAATGTGTAAAAGGGGCTCTACCTTCCATACTGTGTAAAAGGGAGCTCTACCTGCTGTAATGTGTAAAAGGGGGCTCTACCTTCCGTACTGTGTAAAAGGGGGCTCTATCTGGTGTAATGTGTGTAAGTGGCGCAATTTGAATAATGGAGACTATTGTGCAGCCTAATATGAATCTGTATTATTTTTTGCCCACACCCCTTCCACATGAAGCACGTCCCTATATTTTTGGCAAGTGGGGGGAGCTGCTATTTTGTATGTGGCCCTCGGATACTGACAGGAAATGTCAAGTGGCCCCTCAGCTGAAATAATTGCCCACCCCTGCTCTACGGACTACGAGAAAAGGATTTCCTGGTAGGTAATTAAAATCCTATTTTCTCTTACATCCTAGAGGATACTGGGGTTCCATGAGGATGTACCAAAGCTCCCAAACTGGGTGGGAGAGTGCCGAGGTTCCTGCAGAACTGATTGACCAAACTGAAGGTCCTCAGAGGCCAAAGTATCGAACTTGTAGAACTTAGCAAAAGTGTTTGAACAAGACCAAGTAGCTGCTCGGCAGAGCTGTAAAGCAGAGATACCCTGGGCAGCCGCCCAGGAAGAACCCACTGACCTAGTAGGAGTAGGCCTGTACAGATTTTGGACATGGCAAACCTGCCGTGGAATAAGTATGCTGGATAGTAAGCCTGATCCAGCCTGCTTTGAAGCAGGACACCCAATTTTATTGGGATCATAAAGAACAGCGAGAACAAAATTTTCTGTGACGAGCTTTTCACTTTACATACACCTTCCAAGCCCTCACAACATCAAAGACTTTGAAGTAGCAGAGGTGTCGGTAACAACCGGAACCACAATAGGTTGGTTGATGTGAAACGCAAACACCACTTTAGGAAGAAATTGCTGACGACTTCGGAGTTCAGCTCTGTCCTCATGGAAAATTAAAAATAGAGACTTTTGTGAGAAAGCCCCCAGATCCGACATACGTCTTGCTGAAGCCAAGGCCAACAGTGTGACGGTCTTCCACGTAAGATATTTTACGTCCGCCTCCTGCAAATGTTTCAAACCAGTCCGATTGGAGGAACTGCAGCACCACATTGAGATTCCAAGGTGCCGTGGGAGGCACAAATGGAGGTTGGATGTGCAGAACACCTTTCAAGAAAGTCTGGACCTCAGGGAGAGAAGCCAATTGTCTTTGAAAGAAAATGGACAAGACCGAAATCTGGACTTTTATGGAGCCCAGACGTAGGCCCACATCCACACTTGCTGCAGGAAACGTCCCAGATGAAATTCCACCGCAGAATAATTTCTGCTCTCACACCAAGAGACGCATTTCTTCCAAATACGATGGTAATGCTTAGCTTGGATCATAGTAGGGATAACCTTGTTAGGGATGCCTTTCCTGGCTAGAATTAGCCGTTCAATTTCCATGCCATCAAACGTAGCCACGGTAAATCCTGAAAGACGAACGGCCCTTGTTGCAGAAGATCCTCGCGAAGAGGTAGAGGCCACGGATCTTCGAGGAGCATCTCCAGAAGGTCTGCATACCAGGCCCTTCTTGGTCAGTCCTGAGCAATGAGTATTGCTTGAACCTTTTCCCTTTTTATTCGCTTTAGAATTCTTGGGATCAGAGGCAGTGGAGGAAACACATACACCATCTGATAGACCCATGGAGTCCTCAGGGCGTCTACCGCCACTGCCTGTGGGTCTCACGACATGGAACAATATCGCCTGAGCTTCTTGTTGAGATGAGAGGCCATCATGTCGATCTGTGGATATCCCCATCGATGTGTCAAGGCACCTGAACACTTCCGGGTGAAGGCCCCACTCCCCCGGGTGCAGGTCGTGTCTGCTGAGGAAGTCTGCTTCCCAGTAGTCTACTCCCGGAATGAAGACAGCTGACGTCACAGCATTTTTTTTCTGCCCAGAGGAGAATTCTTGACACCTCCGACATTGCTACTATGCTTTTCGATCCGCCCTGTCGGTTTATGTACATCACTGCTGTCACATTGTCCGACTGGACCTGAATGGCCAGATCTTGAAGATGTGAGGACTGCAGAAGGGCGTTGTATATGGCCCTGAGTTCCAGAATGTTGATTGGAAGGATGACTTCCTGACTTGACCATCTTCCTTGAAACTGCACCCCTGGGTGACTGCTCCCCAACCTCTGAGGCTTACGTCTGTTGTCAACAGAATCCAGTTCTGAATTCCGAACCTCCGTCCTGCGACGAGGTGAGACTTCTGTAGCCACCACAGAAGGGAGATCTTAACTTTTGGCGAAAGACTGATCCGGTGCATGTGAAGATGTGATCTGGATCATTTGTCCAACAGATCGAGCTGGAAGGGTCTTGCGCTTCAATACGGAAGTTTTCATTACTTGTAAGTGGCCACCATTTTCCCCAGAAGGCGAATGCATAGATGCACCGATATCTGGGTTGGCTTCAGGACATCCTGAACCATCGACTGGATTACTAATGCCTTTTCCAATGGAAGGAACACTTTCTGAAACTCTGTATCCAGTATTATTCCCAGGAATGGAAGCCTCCGGGTTGGCTCCAGGTGAGATTTCGGAAGGTTCAGAATCCACCCGTGATCCTGGAAGAGTTTGGTTGAGAGACCAATGCTGTCCATCAACCTGTCCCTGGATGGTTCTTTTATTAGGAGATCGTCCAGGTACGGAAATATGTTCACTCCCTGTTTGCGGAGTAGAAACATCTCTGCCATCACCTTGGTGAACACCCTCGGTGCAGTGGAGAGACCAAATGGCAGGGCCTGGAACTGGTAGTGACAGTCCTGCAGTGCAAACCATAGGTAGACCTTATAAGGCGGCCATATGGGAATGTGAAGGTACGCATCCTTGATATCCAGAGACACTAGGAATTCCCCCTCCTCCATACCAGAGATTACTGCTCTCAGAGACTCCATCTTAAATTTGAACACTCGTAATTACGGGTTCAACGACTTGAGGTTCAGAATCGGCCTTACCGAACCATCCGGCTTTGGTACTACAAACAGGTTGGATTAGTACTCCTTGTTTTGCAGATGAGGTGGAACTGGAACAATGACTTGAGTCTGTACCAGTTTTTGGATGGCATGCTGTAAAGTAGTTATACTTGCCTCTTGTGAAACTGGTAAGCCTGATTTGAAGAATCTGTGAGGTGGGAGCTCTTGGAACTCCAGTCTGTAGCCCTGGGAAATAATTAGTGTTCCTTCTAGGCTGTTTTAGCAGGGTGCTGCACCCTGCCCATTTCTGACATGTGAAAAAGCACCCTGCCCTTTTTCAGGGCACCCTGCAGGACCATAAATCGCCCCCTTGTATACAGAATGCAACAGTCAGAGTGCATGATACAATACAGTGGTCTACTCCTTGCCCATCTCTTAAACGGGAACACAATTTCTATCCTTTAGCCAACTGGATGGCAAAGGAGGCACTGTAAATAACACAGCACTCTGATAAAGAGGGAAAGAACAGGGTAAGCAGTGAGCATGTACTGCTTACAGTATTTCCCTAGTAGAAGAAGACTTATTTTTTTTCCTATACATTTTAACCCATTGTTCAAAATTTTTCTGTTTTATAACACATAGAAGACTGGACATATACTGTATGTTTCTCAGTACAGATGTTAGGTGTCTTATATGTATGCATGGGTAAATGATTTACTAAAAGCAAAATGTATGTACAAAAACTATAAACATATGCGCTATGCTTTGTGCGCAAAGCGTCACATCAAAAATGTGCCCTTCAAACTAAAAATGTGCCATCTTCAATGCTCAGCACCCTGCCCTAAAAAAATCCTAGAGTGAACACTATATAAGATCCATGACCAAGGGATCCTGGCACGGACTTGACCAGATCTGACTGAAGAATCATAGTCGGGCTCCCACCTGACAGCTCTCCAGGCATTGCGGTCCACCGTCATGCTGAAGGCTTTGAGGAAGCAGAGCTTGAGCTCTGTTCCTGAGCGCCTGCAGTTGCTGGTTTACGTGGTTTAGCTCTTGCGCCGCAGGAGGACGTAGAAGCACCTCTGGATTTGCCCTTGACCTTGGCAGTACGAAAGGACTGCAACTTAGAAGCTGTCACGATCTAGGTAATTCCTCATCAGTATTTACCTTCCAAATGCCTCCTGAGACTGTCCCAGTGTTCCAAGCCTGGATTCCATCTGCACTGTCTGTGTGCAGCACGCTGCATCTCATTGTCTCAAATCTCTTTACTGTGATTCTGGCAGCTTCATGGTTAAAGCTCACATTCAAGTTACAAACAATCTTTCCCTCCAAAAGCTACCATGGGCGCAGCCATGTTTTCCTAATCACATGTTACCTTTCAGCCTATCAGCTGCACTCTGCTCTCAGCCTGATTACACAGCAGCTGCACTCTGGTCTCTGGTTAATCAGCCAATCAATCCCTGCTTCCCAGCAGGTATAAATATCCTGTTCCTGGGCTGGAAAGATGTCAGTGCTTCAATTGTCTTCAGTGATTCCAGTGTGCAGTTCTCCCATGGACTTTCTCTGCAGTACAGCCTGACTCCCTGGTGATTACACTCTGCAGTGTAACCCGACACTCCAGTGATTAACCTTCTACAGTCTACCCTGATTCACCCGTGTCTGAACTCCGGCTTTCCAGCAGCCATTCTCCAGCGATCCCCAGCATCACTTCATGCTTCACCTGTGGTTCTAAGTACAATAGTGCATTTCTATCTGCGAACCCCAGCTTCACTCAAAGCTTACCAACGATCCCAAAGTAACCATCGGTGTTCCGTCATCGATTCCAAGTCACCATCGGTGTTCCGTCATCGATCCCAAGTATTTCTCTGAACTGTGTTTCCTATTACCAGTACCAAGTCATCAGTATTCCTCTGAACTGTGTTTAATAAAACCTTTGAACTTTCCCTTGTTGTCGTGGTCACGCCTTCGGGCATTTGTTCTAAAGGTTCCCTGCATGTCCAAGAACCCTGTACTGCCTCCCAGGTACACATATATACCTCAGCCCCTACAACTGAGGCTTCCCCCTGGTCAGCACCAGCCCTCAGTTGTGACAGTAAGCACTGACCTAATGGATCCGGCCGGAGACCAGGTCCAAGCGACCAGGACGATGCAAGAACTTGCAGCCTGCCTTGAACGTCAGGAGACTGCACAGGGCCATGTGATCCGCTGTCTCCAGGACCTCTCCTCTCGGCTGGATGGAATTCAAGTAACCCTCCGTGGTTCAGGGGCGTCCAGTGTGCCGACTGCAGTACCTTTGGTGGTATCCCCACCCACCATTCCCGTTTCTGCTCCTTGTCTCCATTTACCGACACCTGCCAAGTTTGATGGTTCCCCAAAAGCCTGTCGGGGTTTCCTAAATCAGTGTGAGATATATTTTGAGTTACAGCCTGGCAGTTTCCCAACTGACCACACCAAGGTTGCTTACATCATCTCCCTCCTCAGTGGCTCCGCCCTCGATTGGGTATCACCTCTATGGGAGAAGTCTGATGCCCTGCTCTCTTCATATGCAGATTTTGTGGCAACCTTCAGGCGCATCTTTGATGAACCAGGTCGTGTGACCTCTGCCTCCTCTGATATCCTCCGGCTACGTCAGGGGACACGAACAGTCGGTCAATATCTCGTACAGTTCCAGATCCTAGCGTCCGAACTTTTCTGGAATGACGCTCTTTACTCAGCCCAAGGAGGGGCGTCTGTGTCTACAGCCCAAGGAGGGGCGTCTGTGTCTACAGCCCAAGGAGGGGCATCCAATGTTCAAGCTCTAGTAGGGGCATATGAGTCTTCTGAAAAAGGAGTTTCTGATCTGTCAACCCCAGGAGGGGTGCTGGAGAAAACAACCCTGAGAGAGGTGTCTGATTCATCAACCCCAGGAGGGGTCACCAAAGTTTCAGTCCCAAGGGAAGTATCCAGAGCCAAGTTCCCAGATGGAAATTTTTGTGTTACAGATGCAGTTATGAACTCCTGTTTGCCGTCTTCAGAGAGCACCACCCTGTTGGCATCCAGCATGGACCATGTCCAGGATGGTCTAACTGAACACTCGGATACCACTCATTCCGGTTCTAACCGGATTCTGACTCCTTCAGTTCCAGCTGATTCAACTGTCTTTAGACTCAATCCGGTTCCATCCGTCTGTCTGAAGATTCCTTCGGTTCCAGCCGATTCAGATATCTCTAGACCCAATCCGGTTCCATCCGTAGGTCCAAAGACTCCTTCAGTTCCAGCTGATTCAACCATCAATCCGAAGACTCCTCCGGTCCCAGCCGGTTCAAGCTTTTCTGGACCCAATCCGGTCCCATCCGTCTGTCCGGATCAGCCTCCTTCGGTTCCAGCCGATTCCAATACCTTCGGATCTAATCCGGTCCTATCCGTCGGTCTAAAGTCTCCGCCGGTCTCAACCGGTTCAAGGTTGTCTGGACTTAATTTGGTATCGTCCATAGATCCGGTACAGTCTCCTCTGGTCCCAGCCAGTTCAAGTTCATCAGGATTCAATCTAGATCATGGGTCTTCAACCTGTGGCCCTCCAGCTGCTGTGAAACTACACATTCCAGCATGCCCTGCCACAATTTTGCTATTAAGGTATGCTAAAACTGAGGCAGGGCATGCTGGGATGTGTAGTTCCACAGCAGCTGGAGGGTCGCAGGTTGAAGACCCATGATCTAGATCCTTCCATTTGTTCAGGTAAAGAACTTATAAGAAGTGTCCTGGGGCCACTCCTAAAGGAGGGGGTGCCGTCACGATCTAGGTAATTCCTTATCAGTATTTACCTTCCAAATGCCTCCTGAGACTGTCCCAGTGTTCCAAGCCTGGATTCCATCTGCACTGTCTGTGTGCAGCACGCTGCATCTCATGGTCTCAAATCTCTTTACTGTGATTCTGGCAGCTTCATGGTTAAAGCTCACATTCAAGTTACAAACAATCTTTCCCTCCAAAAGCTACCATGGGCGCAGCCATGTTTTCCTAATCACATGTTACCTTTCAGCCTATCAGCTGCACTCTGCTCTCAGCCTGATTACACAGCAGCTGCACTCTGGTCTCTGGTTAATCAGCCAATCAATCCCTGCTTCCCAGCAGGTATAAATATCCTGTTCCTGGGGTGGAAAGATGTCAGTGCTTCAATTGTCTTCAGTGATTCCAGTGTGCAGTTCTCCCATGGACTTTCTCTGCAGTACAGCCTGACTCCCTGGTGATTACACTCTGCAGTGTAACCAGACACTCCAGTGATTAACCCTCTACAGTCTACCCTGATTCACCTGTGTCTGAACTCCGGCTTTCCAGCAGCCATTCTCCAGCGATCCCCAGCATCACTTCATGCTTCACCTGTGCTTCTAAGTACAATAGTGCATTTCTATCTGCGAACCCCGCTTCACTCAAAGCTTACCAACGATCCCAAAGTAACCATCGGTGTTCCGTCATCGATTCCAAGTCACCATCGGTGTTCCGTCATCGATCCCAAGTATTTCTCTGAACTGTGTTTCCTATTACCAGTACCAAGTCATCAGTATTCCTCTGAACTGTGTTTAATAAAACCTTTGAACTTTCCCTTGTTGTCGTGGTCACGCCTTCGGGCATTTGTTCTAAAGGTTCCCTGCATGTCCAAGAACCCTGTACTGCCTCCCAGGTACACATATATACCTCAGCCCCTACAACTGAGGCTTCCCCCTGGTCAGCACCAGCCCTCAGTTGTGACAGAAGCTGAATAAGCCTTCTTGGTTGGGGGGACTGCGGAAGATATGTAGACTTACCCGCAGTAGCTTAGGAGATCCATTTGTCTAATTCATCTCCAAATAAGGCCTCTCCCGTGAATGGTAGGCCTTCCACACCTTTCCTGGAGTCCGTGTCAGCAGTCCACTGGCATAGCCACAAGCCTCTGTGTGCCGACACTGCCATAGCGGTGGTGCGTGCGTTAAGCAAGCCTATTTCTTTTATGGCCTCCACCATAAAGTTCGCAGAGTCCTGTATATGCTACAGGAGTAAAACATCCCCCCTAGGCAAGGAATCTAACCCCTCAATTAGGTTACCTGACCATTTAGCAATGGCTTTTGTGATCCACGCACATGCAATAGTGGGTCTTTGGGCCACCCCAGCAGCTGTGTACAATGATTTGAGTGTAGTCTCAATTTTACGATCAGCCGTGTCTTTTAGGGAAGCTACACCAGGGACAGGCAATACAATCTTTCGTGATAGCCTAGAGACTGATGCGTCCACTATGGGCGGATTTTCCCATTTTTTCCTATCTTCCAAAGGAAAAGGAAAAGGATGAGAGCAACCTTATAGGTATTTGAAATTTCTTATCAGGATTAACCCATGGTTCTTCAAACAGGGTATTCGATTCCTTTGACGCAGGAAAAGCGATTGAGGACTTATTTTTTACATTAAAATAAGATTCCTCACACTCCTCTGACACCTTATTAGGAATATGCAGAACATCTCTGATAGCCTCTATAAGAGCCTCAATTCCCTGTGACAGAGCTGCATCCCCCACCTTTGAGTCCACCTCCCCCTCCTCCATGTCTGACCTGTCAGAGTCAGACTGCAGGATATGGGCCAGAGATCGCTTTTGTGGACAAATGGGAGGGGATTGAGACGCTGTTTTGGGGACAGAGTTGTTTTAAGTATTGCGTCCCTTTCTCATTGTGGGACAGTTTTGTAGAAAGAGTGGAGATCATTTCTTTAAGAGAATTAACCCACTCCGGTTCAGCCCCACTATTCTGGGAAGGTGCACTGTCCTGAGTACCCAGTAGTGAGCCCCCTGATGAGGAAATACACGCCGCTGTACATGAAACACATTCTTTGCCTGACATTATGTAAATGTGACAGCACACACACACACACACACAGGAAAAGGTTAAGCACAATTAACCCACAAAGAGCCCTTTAGGGAGACACAGTTGTTGGAGCCAGCCCCCACTGCGTCCTTACTGCTAATGCAAAGCTTAGCTGGGTCGCAGACCAAGTACCCTGATAGGGGACTTAGTACACCAATAAAATCGCCCCCACCCCTGCCATAAGCCCCTGGTACCGCTAAGGTAATTTGGAGTCACAACCGGAGGAGCTGCGCGCGTCCCTGTCAGTCAGCGTCTGTGTCCAATGCAGAGGGAAAATGGTGCTGGTGAGCTTCTGGATCCTTTCAGTGAAGCCCTGCCCCTTCAATGGCACGCGGTCTTCCCGCTTTTTTTTTCTACTGGCTGAGGTAATTTTTGTGCTTAAAATGGAGCAGAACTGGTGTTTGCCAGTTTGGGTACTGTGTAGAGTGTACAGAGCCGCAGTTATGTACTGTGTCCGGAGACGCATTCCGCCCCGTTGAGAAGCCGTGCGTCTCTGTACCCTCGTGCCGCCATAATGGCCGGCACCCCGCTAACCGGGACGACGGCCCAGTACTCTCGCCATGGTGGGGCTTGCGAATAGTTCCCTCAGGAGCTCAGTGTCCTGTCAGCGGGGAACGGGACCATTAACCCTTCAAGAGGTTGGGCCGCCCCCCCCTAAGTCCCATGAAGCAGGCAGGCTGGTGCCAACCAGCCCTGTCTGAAATTAACAACATATAAAATAAATGCAGAAAACTCTTCAGGAGCTTCCTTCAGCGTTACCGGCTCCTCAGAGCACATTTTCTAAACTGAGTCTGGTAGGAGGGGCATAGAGGGAGGAGCCAGCCCACACTATCAAATTCTTAAAGTGCCCAAGGCTCCTAGTGGACCCATCTATACATCATGGTACTAAATAGAACCCCAGTATCCTCTAGGACGTAGGAGAAAACTGCGGAGCGGTTGATACAGCGGGATGTAGTCACCATACCCGCAGTCGGCATACCGATGACGGGATCCCGGCCGCCAGAATGCCAGCAGGGGCCCAGGACTATTCCTACGCATGGGTGTCCATGCAGCATGGCAAGCACGCAAGGAGCTTCATTGCACTCGCTGCATTGCCGGCATTCTGGCACCCGGGATCCCGATGTTGGTATGCTGACCCCCAGAATCCCGGCAAACGATCACACAGATCCAACCAGATACAGTTGACAGAAAAGCTACAGCATGGCTTTGACTAATGCAAAATAAGAATGCAGAGGTGTGTGGATGCAGAAGGAGAGTTTGTGATAATATACATATTTTAATGTGTATATTATTGTATCCATTTATAATCAATGGCATCGGCAGCCTTTAATAAGTATACCAATTTATCCACCTCTGTGCCAACATAACTTTGCAATATGTAGCTAAATATGGTTATTGTTTTTCAAATATATCTATTTACATTATCTTTTAAAAGGGTCGGTATGATTTACCGGTGGGCAAGATGCCGGTCGTCAACATACCGACAGCAGCATCCCGGTCCCCAGTATGCTGGCAGTGGGGCGAGCGCAAAGAGTCCCCTCGCGGGCTCGCTGCGCTCCCCACGCTGAAGGCTGTACTCCCCACAGGTTCTACTTCTATTCCCACTCTATGGGTGTCGTGGACATCCACGAGTGGGAATAGCCTCTGTGCGCCAGGAATCCGGCTGTCGGCAGTCGGGATTCCAGTGTTGGTATCCTGACCGCCGCCAATTTAACTGCATCCCCTTTGAACGACCAATTGATAAATCGGTCTGACAGAATTTTCCCTCTATTATACTATAATATCACTGTTTCTCTTTTCTGTATTACCAGCAGAAGAATGCCCCAAAATGTATGCAGTACTTTCACAGTACTATGGTTGCACATGCTCAGTTTTAACCTGAAAACAAAAACAAAAAAACTCAAATGTACATGGATTTCAATAGACACCCTGTTACCTACAAGTGAGCGTTCTCCCTTGTATTTATATTTTTCTAGTGTAAGACTCTCTAATCCCCCTTATAAAGTTTCATCTATGAAAAAAATATGCATTGGAGACTGGGGACGTGTTCTATACCTGAAAACTACCTGTGATACTGGTTTCAATACCAGGATGTTTCTTTTTTACTCAATGTTGCCCTTTTATCTTAAGCATGTCTTTGGGCTAAATAGGGGTGTGGTTCATCAAATCGACAGTGTCTAGGTCGACAATGTTTAGGTCGACCACTATAGGTCGACAGTCACTAGGTCGACATGGATGGAAGGTCGACAGGGTTTCTAGGTCGACAGGTCTAAAGGTCGACATGAGGATTTTTTGTCGTTTTCTTCGTAGAGTGACCAGGATCCCAAGTTAGTGCACCGCGTCCCCTCGCATGGCTCGCGATGGTGCCTTCGCTCCGCTACCGCTTCGCTCGGCACACTTTACCGTTCCAATCATAGTCCACGTGGATCGTTAAGTACGAAAAAATTCAAAAAAAAAAAAATATGTCGACCTTTAGACCTGTCGACCTTCCATCCATGTCGACCTAGTGACTGTCGACCTATAGTGGTCGACCTAAACATTGTCGACCTAGACACTGTCGATCTTCAGACCGGATCCCGCTAAATAGATCTGTGTTGTACGTACTGCACTATTGGCCTGCTTTTATCTGGGCTTTTTGGTTTGGTTCTTGTTTTTTTAAATCACTAACCAATTGAGAAGATAACAGACACCCGGCCCAGATAAGCATAGGAATTATCTTTTGGTACAAGTCCATTTTATGTCAATGGTACAACTGTCATCAGGGGATAGGCTGCCATCCATATTTGAAGAGAAGTGTCAAATACCTGGAATAATGGTTTCAGGGGGTGAGAAAGAAAACGGTCTTCCCATATTGATAAACTCATGATTTGCCATTTGATTATTTAATTTATTGCAATGTCTGCAGCTTATTTTCTGCAAATTAGCATTGCACACTTCGTTTGAATAACCCTTATTCATGACAAATCTATCAAAAGCAGCAAACTTTGCAAGACGACTTATAATTAATGGAAATGAACTGAAGTTCCGTTACAGCAATATTTTGCTCTTATTTTACATTGAAAACAAAAACAATAGTCCTTTTATGACACACACCTAGAGATCAGTACTAGATAATGTGTTACTGTTAATAATACACTTATCAGTTTAGTTTACGACTATATTAGTCAGCAAGAAGTATCACAGAGCAGTTTGATTTGAAACAATTCCCTGACCAATAAAAACATAGTAAACTATGTATACACAGGAAGTTTACACAACAAATTGCAACATATAGAGGAATACAACATGTATTGTGTAGTTTGTGACTATGTCATGATGCTTGTTTACATTTAAGCAATCTTACTACATTGCTTATGTGTTAATGCAATCATGTGAACATTCAGCCCTTTCCCAGTCTTACTACACAAGACTGGCGAACACAATGTTGCACAAATTAGAACGTACACGGGTGATAAAAAACAGCCATAGTCGTTATACTTGGCAATTTCCCTTGAACTCCCCGAAGCCCAGAACCCACGATATTGACTATACACATTGTGTGATTTTGACTATACTAGAAACTAGACAGTACACTTTCTAGTGAAAACTGACCTGCCTGCAGTCTAATTTTTATTGTGAAACTATATTTTCTTGCGATATGGACTATACAAAAAATAAATAAATAAGATTTTACTTACCGGTAAATCTATTTCTCGTAGTCCGTAGTGGATGCTGGGGACTCGGTAAGGACCATGGGGAATAGACGGGCTCCGCAGGAGACATGGGCACTTTAATAAAGAATTTGGATTCTGGTGTGCTATGGCTCCTCCCTCTATGACCCTCCTCCAGACCTCAGTTAGAGAAACTGTGCCCGGAAGAGCTGACCGTACAAGGAAAGGATTTTGGTAATCCAGGGCAAGATGCATACCAGCCACACCGTATAACTTGTGATAACCTTACCCAGTTAACAGTATGAACAACAACAGAGCATCAGTTCAACGCTGATGCAATTATAATATAACCCTTATTGAAGCAATAACTATGTACAAGTACTGCAGAAAAGTCCGCACTTGGGACGGGCGCCCAGCATCCACTACGGACTACGAGAAATAGATTTACCGGTAAGTAAAATCTTATTTTCTCTAACGTCCTAATGGATGCTGGGGACTCCGTAAGGACCATGGGGATTATACCAAAGCTCCCAAATGGGCGGGAGTGCGGATGACTCTGCAGCACCGAATGAGCAAACACAAGGTCCTCCTCAGCCAGGGTATCAAACTTGTAGAACTTTGCAAAGGTATTTGAACCTGACCAAGTAGCCGCTCGGCAAAGCTGTAATGCCGAGACCCCTCAGGCAGCCGCCCAAGAAGAGCCCACCTTCCTTGTGGAATGGGCCTTAACTGGTTTAGGCAGCGGCAATCCAGCCGCAGAATGAGCCTGCTGAATCGTGTTACAGATCCAGCGAGCAATAGGCTGCTTTGAAGCAGGCGCCCCAAGCTTGTTGGAAGCATACAGGATAAACAAAGATTCTGTTTTCCTGACCCTAGCCGTTCTGGCTACATAAACCTTCAAAGCCCTGACCACATCCATTAACTCGGAATCCTCCAAGTCATTAGTAGCCACAGGCACCACAATAGGTTGGTTCATATGAAAGGATGAAACCACTTTTGGCAGAAATTGTGGGCGGGTCCGCAATTCTGCTCTATCCGCATGGAAAACTAGATAAGGGCTTTGATGTGACAAAGCCGCCAATTCTGACACATGCCTAGCCGAAGCCAAGGCTAGTAGCATGACCACCTTCCAGGTGAGATATTTCAATTCAACAGTCTTGAGTGGTTCAAACCAGTGTGATTTCAGGAAACTCAACACCACGTTAAGATCCCAAGGTGCCACTGGAGGCACAAAAGGGGGCTGAATATGCAGCACTCCCTTTGCAAACGTCTGAACTTCAGGCAGAGAAGCCAGTTCTTTTTTTTAAAGAAAATGGATAGGGCCGAAATCTGGACCTTAATGGAACCCAATTTTAGGCCCAAAGTCACTCCCGACTGTAGGAAGTGAAGGAAACGGCCCAGCTGGAATTCCTCCGTAGGGGCATTCCTGGCCTCACACCAAGCAACATATTTTCGCCATATACGGTGATAATGTTGAGCCGTCACGTCCTTCCTAGCCTTTATCAGCGTAGGAATGACCTCATCCGGAATGCCTTTTTCTGCTATGATCCGGCGTTCAACCGCCATGCCATCAAACGCAGCCGCGGTAAGTCTTGGAACAGACAGGGCCCCTGTTGCAACAAGTCCTGTCTTAGAGGCAGAGGCCACGGGTCCTCTGTGAGCATTTCTTGCAGATCTGGCTACCAAGTCCTTCTTGGCCAATCCGGAACAATGATTATTGTTCTCACTCCTCTTTCTCTTATGATTCTCAGCACCTTGGGTATGAGAGGAAGAGGAGGAAATACATAGACCGACTGGAACACCCACGGCATCACCAGTGCGTCCACAGCCATCGCCTGAGGGTCTATTGACCTGGCGCAATACTTCTGTAGTTTTGTTGAGGCGGGATGCCATCATGTCCACCTGTGGCAGCTCCCACCGAATTGCAACCTGCGCGAAGACTTCTTGATGAAGTCCCCATTCTCCCGGGTGGAGGTCGTGCCTACTGAGGAAGTCTGCTTCCCAGTTGTCCACTCCCGGAATGAACACTGCTGACAGTGCGCTTACGTGATTCTCCGCCCAGCGAAGAATTCTGGTGGCTTCTACCATCGCCACCCTGCTCCTTGTGCCGCCTTGGCGGTTTACATGAGCCACTGCGGTGATGTCTGACTGAATCAGAACCGGGTGGTCACGAAGTAGGGACTCCGCTTGGCGTAGGGCGTTGTATATGGCCCTTAGTTCCAGGATGTTGATGTGGAGGCAAGTCTCCTGACTTGACCACAGACCTTGGAAATTTCTTCCCTGTGTGACTGCTCCCCACCCTCGGAGGCTTGCATCCGTGGTCACCAGGACCCAGTCCTGAATGCCGAATCTGCGGCCCTCGAGGAGGTGAGCACTCTGCAGCCACCACAGGAGAGACACCCTGGCCCTGGGGGATAGGGTGATTAACCGATGCATCTGAAGATGTGATCCGGACCATTTGTCCAGTAGATCCCATTGAAAGGTCCTCGCATGGAACCTGCCGAAGAAAATGGCCTCGTATGATGCCACCATCTTTCCCAGGACTCGCGTGTTTTGGTTTCAATAGGTTTCTGATCAATGTCATAAGCTCTTGAGCCTTCTCCAACGGGAGATAAACCCTCTTATGGCCTGTGTCCAGAATCATGCCCAGGAAGGGCAGACGAGTCGTAGGAATCAACTGCGACTTTGGAATATTTAGAATCCAGCCGTGTTGTCGTAACACTTCCAGAGAACGTGCTACGCTGATCAGCAACTGCTCTCTGGACCTCGCCTTTATGAGATCGTCCAAGTATGGGATAATTGTGACCCCTTGCTTCCGCAGGAGTACCATCATTTCTGCCATTACCTTGGTAAATATTCTCGGTGCCGTGGAGAGACCAAGCGGCAACGTCTAAAATTGGTAATGACAATCCTGTACCACAAATCTGAGGTACGCCTGATGAGGTGGATAAATGGGGACATGAAGGTATGCATCCTTTATGTCCAGAGACACCATAAAATCCCCCCCTTCCAGGCTTGCGATGACCGCTCTCAGCGATTCCATCTTGAACTTGAACCTTTTCAGGTATATGTTCAGGGATTTTAAATTCAATATGGGTCTGACCGAACCGTCCGGTTTCGGGACTACAAACATGGTCGAATAATAACCCCTTCCTTGTTGAAGGAGGGGAACCTTGACCACCACCTGTTGAAGATACAATTTGTGAATTGCAGTTAACACTATTTCCCTCTCGTGGGGGGAAGCTGGCAGGGCCGATTTGAGGTATCGGTGAGGTGGCATTTCCTCGAATTCCAGCTTGTATCCCTGAGACACAATCTCTATTGCCCAGGGATCCAACTGGGAGTGAACCCACTTGTGGCTGAAATTTCGAAGACGCGCCCCCACCGGGCCTAGCACCGCTTGTGGAGCCCCAGCGTCATGCGGCGGATTTTGTAGAGGCCGGGGAGGACTTCTGTTCCTGGGAGCTAGCTGCGTTGTGCAGCTTCATTCCTCTGCCCCTGCCAAGAAAGGACGCACCTCGGACTTTCTTGTTTTTCTGTGATCGAAAGGACTGCATTTGATAATACGGTGCTCTCTTAGGCTGTGAGGAAACATATGGAAAAAAATTTGACTTTCCAGCAGTAGCTGTGGAGACCAGGTCCGAGAGACCCTCCCCAAACAATTCCTCACCCTTATAAGGTAAAACCTCCATATGCCTTTGAGTCGGCATCACCTGTCCATTGCCGAGTCCACAGGACCCTTCTGGCAGAAATTGACATAGCATTTATTCTAGAACCCAGTAGACTAATGTCTCTTTGAGCATCTCTCATATAAAGGACAGCGTCTTTAATATGCCCCAGGATCAATAAAACAGTATCCCTATCTAGGGTATCGAACTCCTCTGATAAGGTACCAGTCCATGCCGCTACTGCACTACAGACCCAGGCCGACGCGATTGCCGGTCTGAGCAAGGTATTGAATGTGTATAAATGGACTTCAGGGTACCCTCCTGTTAGCGATCAGCAGCATCCTTGAGGGTAGCCGTATCCTGGGACGGCAGGGCTACCTTTTTGGATAAGCGTGTTAAAGCTTTGTCCACCCTAGGGGAGGATTCCCATCGTAACCTGTCCGTTGGCGGGAAAGGATACGCCATAAGAATCAGTTTGGAAATCTGCATTTTTTTTTTATCTGGAGATTCCCAAGCTTTTTCACATAACTCATTCAGTTCGTGTGAGGGGGGAAAAGTTACTTCAGATTTCTTTCCCTTATACATATAAACCCTTGTGTCAGGGACAGGGGTTTCCTCTGATGTGCAAAACATCCTTAATTGCTATAATCATATATCGGAGTGATTTAGCCAACTTTGGCTGTAACTTTGCATCATCGTCATCGACACTGGAGTCAGAATCCATGTCGGTATCTGTGTCAACAATTTGGGATAGTGGGCGCCTCTGAGACCCTGACTGCCTCTGCGACATAGGATCAGGCACGGGTTGGGACCCTGACTGTCCTCAAGCTTCAGCTTTATCTAACCTCTTATGCAAGGAATTAACATTATCATTTAAAACCTTCCACATATCCATCCAATCAGGTGTCGGCGCCGTCGGCGGAGACAACACATTCACTTGCTCCCGCTCTGCTTCCACATAGCCTTCCTCATCAGACATGTCAACACAAGCGTACCGACACACCACACACACAGGGAATGCCCTTTTTGAAGACAGTTCCCCCACAAGGCCCTTTGGAGAGACAGAGAGAGAGTATGCCAGCACACACCCCAGGTATAATACAGTAACTTAATGTTAACCCAGTAGCTGCTGTTTATATTGTGTTTTTGCGCCTAATTTATGTGCCCCCCCCTCTCTTTTTACCCTCTTCTACCGTGAATCTGCAGGGGAGAGCCTGGGGAGCTTCCTCTCAGCGGAGCATCCACTAGGACGTTAGAGAAAAAAAAAAAAAGCTGAGCAGTTTAAGCTTAAACAGTAAGTCGTTTGTAAGCAGCAGTACTCCCAGATCTAACGTGAACCTGTATGGTGAGGGTCCCTCCCCTAGTGTTCCTAGTAATGCTTCAAAGACTGCTGTAGAAACAGTTCACCGAGAGGAACCAGGGAATTGTCAGATGCTGCAGATACGTTTGGGATAGCCAGACAATGCATCATACATTACAACCATTCCACCAACATAATCATGTTTAAAAGGCCACCCAATAGTAACAGAGATGGCACTTTCAAATATAATTATACCCAGAGCCTGATCTAAACTGCATAGAGCTCCATTTGTCAAAATAACAGTTAAAAAGAGTTAGTGTTCTGGAGAACGCCATTTGTGCCTAAACTGTATAATGGATTATACGGATCAGATTACACCGGTGAAAACACACAGTATGCTAGTATAGTACGACATGATGAGGAAAAGGATAGCAAGACATTACATGACAGATATTCCAACAGACAGAACTTCTCTGCGCTACATGTATGGAACGAAGATCGAAGTGGACCAATCAGAAAGTGCACACCGTTTAAGAGAGCCTGACAAAAAGTTAGATGGCAACTGTAAATGTTTAGGTACTATGGGCTGTATTCAATAACTGTCGGAAGCTGCCGTCTTGTCGGAAAGATGGCAGTTTCCGACAGAAATTGGACGGAAGGGTTTCCGACCTATTCAATAGGGGCTAATTTTTTCGGGAATTCCCGACTTGTCAGAAAACACGTGGATCGGCGGAATAGCTGCCGATCCATGTGCTTCTGTTAGAAATGGGGCAAAATCCGACAGGTTTTGGCCCCCTGTTCGACAAACTCAATCCGACTTGAAAACAAGCCGGATTGAGGTGAGGAGACAAGCAATGCGCCATGTCCCACCACTCTCTCCACTTGCTCTCCCCCCCCCCCCCCCAGCTCCCTGTGCCGGTCGCCTATCTCTGCTCCCCCCACGGCCTGGCTTACCCGCCGCCATCTACACAGCGCATCCGCTCACAGCGTGTCGGAATGGATCCGACTTTTATTGAATATACCCCTAAGACAGCTCAACACCCTAATTTATATGTATACCATGATTCATTAGATCTACAGATTTTTTTGCAACTGTATGGAGCTATATAAAATCATGGATCACTAAACTAGAAAATATACTGCTGACCGTACATGCAGCGTGGATCATCATGTACTATGTTCTTGCTGTATCCAAATGCCCAGCTGCTCTAGAACCATTATAAATGTTGTGTATATACACAGGGGGGGGGGAGAGAGAGAGAGAGAGAGAGAGAGAGAGAATGAATCATATAATCAGGTTAGAATATTATTATTTCCCATATTCTCTCTGTATTGTGTTACCATGTCCAGCTCTCATCATAGTGATATTACAATCGCAAGACATCCCAGCACAGAGCGGAGTCTCCAGGTGCACACACCCGTAAATAGTTAGAAAACAAATACAACATAAAATGTTTGGGTGAAGAAAAAAAAAAAAAAAAAAGACAGAACATTTTGTTCATTCTTACAAGTCAAAATCATAAAATATTGATCTCCGCAGTCACCAGAGTATGCAGCGACAAATCTGGAGGGATGGTCTTTACAGCAATTGTCTAACACCTGAAAGCAATGTAAAATATTAATATACAGTATAGGGGGTCTATTCATGAAGCAGTGAAAAGTGTAGAGAAGTGAGACAGTGGAGAAGTAGCCCATGGCAACCAATCGGCTACTGCTTATAATCTTAAAGAATGCACTTTAAGAATGTTATGTCAACACTGATTGGTTGCCATGGGTAACTTCTCCACTCTTTTCACTACTTTATGAATAGAGCCCATAGTCCTTTTGTAAACATGAGGAGAGTGGGATTATTAATCTTCCAGTCAGTTTCCTTTTGTTTGAGGTCTTTGGGCATGTAACAGGGATATGGGGGAAAACAATTCTTGATAGCTTAAAACCTTCTCCTTGTAGTTGCTCTAAATTTCATATAGTTTCTCCAATGTCTGACAAAGTTACAGGGTGCATACATATGGGGTCTATTTACTAAGCCTTGGATGGAGATAGTGGACGGAGATAAAGTACCAGCCAGCTTCTGTCATTTTTCAAACCCAGCCTGTGACATGGCTGTTAGGAGAGGATTGGCTGTACTTTATCTCCGTCCACTTTATCTCCAAGGCTTAGTAAATAGACCCATTGTTTGCTGTGCATATACTACAGTCTCTCGATCATTTTTAGAAAGTCCGCAACAAAGCAGCTAGGAATTATTGCCATGATGATATCAATGGGAGACACTTTAGATCAGTGGATTTTATTGAAAGTCCTTCAGCACTTTATTGCTTGTTTTTTCATGTTTGATTTTCTTTGACATTACATAACCATTGTTCTCTGTTCTACAAACAGTTCAAAACTGCGTACAAATGACAACACAAGTGTTTAATACAATTAGAAGGGACATCAGAGAAATAAAGCGTACGAACCTTAAGTAATTCAATTACCACAAAATTTATTTCCGATTTTTCCAGGTCTTATAAACTCATGAAGCCTTATCCCGGCGGGGAGGGACGAGTGCAGCAAGTCCCTTGCGGGCTCGGTGGCGACCTGCGGTCGCCACGGGTTCTATTCCCACTCTATGGGTGTCGTGGACACCCACGAGTGGAAGTAGTCCCTGTTGGTCGGCATGCCGACCATCGGGATACTGAGCCGGCGGGATGGTGGAGGAGGTCATGTGACTGCCGGTCAGCAGACCGGCGGTCACATGAATACCACCCACATATCTGTTAATACTATTAGTTACTCGTATGCAAGCAGAATTGAGTTTGGTGTCTTCTAAAACAAACACAGGCCCAGATTTATCAAGCCTTGGAGAGTGATAAATAGCACCGTAATAAAGTACCAGCCAATCAGCTCCTAACTGTCATTTTTCAAATACAACCTGTAACATGGCAGTTAGGAGCTGATTGGTTGGTACTTTATCACGGTGCTATTTATCACTCTCCAAGGCTTGATAAATGGGGGCCATAGTATAAAATAAAAACCTTCACATAACCACGTTCAGTGTATGCCCCTGCCGCGTCACTAGCCACGTCACCAACCCGGCAATTGCCGGGTTGGTGAGCGCTGTCCTGAAGGGGCTGTAGCACGGGTCGCAGCCGTGTCAGGCGACACGGCTGCGATCCGTGCTACACATGTGGAAAAGGGTCCTCAGTGTGCCTTGAGGACAGAGGTTTGGAATGCCTGCTCTAGGCATTTATGTAATCCTTCAAGAATATATGTAATATATTACTGCAGTCATGTGATGTTCTTACAGAGCTCACATAAGTAATATCAGTAGTCAATATTATAGATACATACTGCGATGCACACAATGTATTTCAGATATATACTGCAGACATCTGTTTATTTGTTAGGGTGACTAATAAAACAGATCACCATTTCCATTATCTAAATTACCCTAATTATACTTGCAAAAGAAGAAAGAAACCCATTTCCTAATATAACCTTAAAATGTTTCAATTCCTTAGGAAGGTTGTACACCTCAAAATACCCCTTACAGACTTACATAGCCGGGTCGCACCCGGGAATGTGTACACAGGTGCAACCCGGTTTAAGACCCCTTTTCAGACGTGCTGCCCGACACAGCATATTGTCGGGTTGATGACATCACCGCTGATGCTACAGGAGGCGGTGCTTGGAGATGATCATCTCCAAGCGCCGCCTCCTCCTATGCAGAGAATGGGTGCCGGGTCGCCTTGACCCGGCTTACCCATTCACACTGCACACATCCCAGGTTGATTCCAACTTCAACCCATGTCGCGAACTGGGATGAAATGCCAGGACGCTCGACCAGGCATATTCCTTTAGGACCCTTTCAGACTAGGCAAAGTCCCAGGCTGATGCGCATTTACGTGCAATAACCTGGGAAATTTTTGCTAGACTGAAAGTGGTATAACTGTCCCCATGCACGAAAAGATGATGTATTCTGGAGAAATTAGGCACTCTAGAGAACTACCCTTTAAACAGCTGCTTCTTCAGAAGGGACGCAGTTAAAATGCAGGCTCTCGGTATACCGGCGTTCAGGAGACCGATGCCAGAATCCCGACAGACGAAATCCCGACTACTGCCCCATTCTCCCACTCGGTTGGTGGGTCCACGCCACCAACAGAGTGGCAATAGAACCTGTGGTGAGCAAAGGGAGCCATCGGGCTAGAAGCGTGGCAAGCGCATGTGTACAGTTCACCTCTATATAGGAACAGCCAGATTGTCCAGCATTGATCTCCCCAGCAGTCCGCACCAACATGAAAAATAAGCCTTTTAATCTATAAAACTACCAGTTCGAGACTGATTGACAAGCGTCAACCACATTTTCCACCCCAAGTCTTAGGCTGGGTACACACTACATGTCATCCGGTCCTACGGATTGGACAGAAATATTGTGCTTCACAGCCGATGGGACAACCCGGCAGCCATCATGCTGCTGAATGCAACCAGGAACAATATTGCTCATGATCATGCACTATATCATTCGTGCCGTCGGCCACAATACCCGGATTGTTTCAGGTGTATCCAGCCTTAAGTGATCCGACTTACAATATAGCATTCCGACGAGGATAGGAATGATATATTGTGCGGATCATATAGTGCGTACACCCGATCACACATGCCCAGCGATAGTTCATGACATCATCCCATCTGTTGTGATGCACTGAATGACGCTATGCCACTAAATGCAGCATTGAATGGTAAAC